>NC_041233.1:55304216-55391138 GCF_002837175.3 Physeter macrocephalus
GGGGGTTACCAGGGGAGGTACAGAAGTGGAGGCAGCCTTGGGGTTATGAGGAGATTAACAGGCCTTCACAGTATGGTGAAAGCCTACAGCCTTGCCCAGGGGGCTGCAAACTTTTTCTTCAAAGAGACAGATAATAAGTAATTTAGGACTTGGGGGCTATATCGTCTTTGCTGCAATGTCTCAACTCTGCTATTGTAATGCAAAAGCAGCCATAGACAATTCATAAATGATAAGCATAGCTGTGTTCCAATAAAACATTATTTATGGACACTAAAATTTAAATTTCATAGAATTTTCACACGTCACAAAGTATTTTTCCTCTTTTGATTCTTTTCAGCCATTTACAAATGCAAATAGCATTCTGTAAAACTTGGTGGCCAAACAAAAACCCACCATGGGCTGGATTTGGCCTACAGGCTATAGATTGCTAGTCCCTGATACTCTAAACAATTAAAATTCTCCACAGCTAGAAAACTACCACTTATTCTCTTGGATTAAAGCATTATCTGCCAGATTTCCCACAGTTGATATACAACCACTACTGGCAGTGTTAATTAACATACATATCTCTAGTACCTATCTGTAATGATTTTCACACTTGAATATATGAATCACCACCATAGAAAGCATGTTAAATGTAGATTCCCTGGCTCTGGGTGGAGCTCTTGAATCTACATTTTTAATCAGCATCCCAGGTGATATGAGTTGTGAATAGATCCAAATCCTTGAGAATCACTGCATCACTGTAAATTATTAGATACTTTGCTTGTATAAAACACACAAACAAAACCCCACCAGGTCCCTAGTGATAAAGAGCAAGCGCTCAAAATAAGGTCAACCAGAAAAGAAAGTGCTAAAAGTACACTGGCTTGCCAACATTTGTTTCCAATGGTTGTATAAACCTCCAGATCCCTCTATTTCTCTCTTCCTACTCTAAATAGCTTCCTGCTCTGCGAACTCTTTTAACTTACTGTGCCCGCAATGACTTATAGTAATATAGTCATGAATCCAGAAACAATCCAGGCTATATCACCCACTCTAATTTAAGCTGACTTCATGAAAATGGAATTTGGACTTCTAAGTAAACACCCATGACTGACTGGATGCTAGGAATCCCGCCTCCAATCTTAAAGATGTAGAAATGCTGCACAAATAAAACAAAGAATATCAGCTAAAATTTCTGAAATGAAGAAAAATCTCTAAATAGTAGAAATAAATAGAGATTCAAAATCAGAATGGTAACTGAGTAGAATCAAGAGAAACTGGATCAAGCATAGGCCTCAAGAATGGGGACTGGGAGCTACAACTTACACCAGAAATCTCAGAGGGCTGTTCCATACACAAAACAGGACATTTTGTGAAGTGCCTGTTTGTGTCTTTTCCCCTTTTTAAGATCAAATCCCCCTGTTTTTTCTTATTGACTAGCAGTAATATTTTATATATCTTAGATGCAAACCTTTTGTTGTATATATATGGCCAATATCTTCTCTCAGTTTGTGACCTGCCTTTCCACTTGTGTATGGTGTCTTTTAAAAAATTTAATGAATAGAGATTGTTCATTGACAAGAAGTTCAATTAATCAATCTTTTTTTCAGAGTTACTGATTTTTATGTCTTATTTAAGAAATCTTTGCCTACTTCAAGGTCATGAGAATATGCTGTTTTCTTCTGAAGCTTTGTTTTATCTTTCTGTGATCTATTTAATTAAAATTTTTGTTTATGGTGTGAGATATGAATCAAGCAAAAATCTTAAAAGCAGCCCAAAAAAAAGACTTTATCTTCAAAAGAGTGATCATATTACTTATCAACACAAACTATAGAAGCTAGAAGATAATAATATATTTTTTTCAACAGCTAGTTTTGTTTTCTCGCAGTATGACTAGATCTATCTAGGTGTGATTTTCTTTGTATGTATCCTTATTACAATTTGCTGAGATTCTTTTATAAATGTTTTTCAATTGTGTAACATAAAATTAACCATTTTAAAGTTTACAATAGCAGCATTTAGTACAGTCATAATGCTGTGCAACCATCATCAGTATCTAGTGCCAAAACATTTTCACCTGAAAAGCAAACCCCATATCCATTAAGCAGTCAATCCCCATCCTCTTGTTCCCCAGCCCCTAGAAACCACTAATCTTTCTGTCCCTATGGATATACCTCTTCTGGGCAATCCATATAAATGGAACCAGTTGATACGTGGTCCTTTGTGACTGGCTTCTTTCACTTAGCATGATGTTTTCAAAGTTTATCCATGTCGTGTCACGTCATGTATCAGTACTTATTCCAGATATACCACATTTTGTTTATACATTCAAAAGGTGGACTTCTTCCACCTTTTAGCTGCTTTTGTAAATAGTGCTGTTATGAATATTCATGGAAGAGTATTTCCATGGAAATACTTGGAAAAGTATTCATGGAAAAGAATACCTGTTTGCAATTTTAAAAAATACCTGTTTTCAGTTCTTTGAGGTATATAACGCTAAGTAGAATTGCTGAGTCATATGCTAATTCTAAGTTTAACTTTTTAAAAATGTGAGCTTCTTCAATTTGTGGCATTTTCTTGGTCATTCTGTCTTCAAAAATTGCTTCTGTTGCATTTTCTGTTCTTCTGGTACTCCAATTCTCAGTAAAAGTTAACTCTATCCCACATATTCCATATACTAATTTTTACCATTCTTTTTATTTTTTCCTGTGCTTCATTTTGGATATTTCTGATTAACCTGTCTACAAGTTAATTAATCCTTTTTTTTTTTTGCTATATCTTGTCTGTTTTGTTAAACACATCCAGAAAGTTCTTAATTTCAGATATTTTTGCACTAGTCCATTTGATTTTTGTAAAATAGGTTCCAATTCTCTGTTAAAATCCTCTATCTTTCACCTTTTATTCATATTTTCCTCTACTTTCCTGAACATATTGATCAGAGTTATTTAAAGTTCCTTGTCTGATAACCCAAATGCCAGAATCACGCGAGTGTACACACGTACACGTGTGTGTGTGTTTCTCCTCTCTTAGCTTCTGACAACTTAGTTCTATTATTTGGCATGCTTCATAACTTTCAAGTGGATCTTGGACATTGTGAATTAAAAATTGTAAAGGCTATGGACGATTTGCCATTCTCCAAAGACAGTTTTTGTTTTTTCTGGAAAGAACAGAGAATACCAGCTGATCACCTTGATCTTATTAAAGTTTGGTTTAAGGCTTTGGTAGGTTTGGTCTTTTTCAGATTTGCCTTTACTGCTAAGACACTGTCCTTATTTCTAGGGCATTGTCATTACTCCTAGGGTATAAGCCTTGTAGAGTCTCAACTGAAAATCAGGGGCATTTATTAAAGCCCTCACCCACTGACAGGACTTGAGCTCTAATCTGTTTCTCTATCATTATGTGGTTGCTAAAATCTTTGTGCAGTACTCTAGCCTCTCAGCTGTTGTTTTTTGCTTCATTTCTAGGGGTCTCACCACTTGTACATGCAGCTGAGGAGTTGGCCAATCACGTGTGGGGAATTTGTATTACATTTTTGGGCTCCTTCTCTGTGCTTTGCTTTTCTCTGGGATTTTCCCTTTAATACGCCACTTTGGCAGCCCCAAAATCTGACTCTGTCTCCCCAGCACAAAAAGAATGCTGTTTCTGTTTAAACTCTATTCCTCTAGGTGATAATCTGGAAAATGCCCTTAGGGAAAAATCTAGAGATGGTGGTGATATGTGGTTCACTTCATAGATTTCCCTTCTTTCAAGGATCCTAGCCCCTCAAGTCTCCCTGTGTTGGTAATACTCCAGTACCTTCGAAAGGTTATTTTATTATTTGACCACCTTTTAGAGTTGTTTTTGGTGGGAGGGTCAGTCCAATATAAAGTATTCCACCATGGCCAGACCAGAAGCTCCCTACAACCGGTTTAACAAAACCCTTAAAGAACAAATAATCCCTATATTAAATACATTGTTGCAAAGACTAGGTAAAGAATAGATAAAGAACAAAAACTACTCAAATCAGTTTATGATAGTAGAACCCTCGTTCTAAAAGCATTGAAGAATAGTGTAAGAAAACAAAATTATAGGAGGACCTTCAAGATGGTCTGGCAGAAGACCTCAGACTTTCCAAAAGGCAAGAAACTCCCCACGTACCTGCGTAGGGCAAAAGAAAAAAGAAAAAACAGAGACAAAAGAATAGGGACAGGACCTGCACCTCGGAGAGGGAGCTGTGAAGGAGGAAAGGTTTCCACACACTAGGAAGCCCCTTCACTGGTGGAGATGGGGGGTGGTGGGGGGGAAGCTTCGGAGCCACGGAGGAGAGCGCAGCAACAGGGGTGCAGAGGGCAAAGCGGAGAGATTCCCGCACAGAGGATCGGTGCCGACCGGCACTCACCAGCCCGAGAGGCTTGTCTGCTCACCTGCCGGGGCGGGCGGGGGCTGGGAGCTGAGGCTCCAGCTTCGGAGGTCAGACCCCAGAGAGAGGACTCGGGTTGGCTGCGTGAACACAGCGTGAAGGGGGCTAGTGCGCCACTGCTAGCAGGGAGGTAGTCAGGGAAAAAGACTGGACCTGCCGAAGAGGCAAGAGACCATTGTTTCCAGGTGCGTGAGGAGAGGGGATTCAGAGGACCGCCTAAATGAGCTCCAGAGAGGGGTGCAAGCCACAGCCATCAGCGCAGACACCAGAGACAGGCATGAAACGCTAAGGCTGCTGCTGGAGCCACCAAGAAGCCTGTGTGCAAGCACAGGTCACTATCCACACCTCCCCTTCCCGGAGCCTGTGCATCCCACCACTGCCAGGGTCCCGTGATCCAGGGACAACTTCCCTAGGAGAACACATGGCATGCCTCAGGCTGCTGCAACGTCATGCTGGCCTCTGCTGCCACAGGCTCGCCCCGCATTCCGTACCCCTCTGTCCCCCCAGCCTGAGTGAGCCAGAGCCCCCTAATCAGCTGCTCCTTTAACCCCCTCCTGTCTGTGTGAAGGACAGATGTCAGAGGGCAACCTACATGCAGAGGCAGGGCCAAATCCAAAGCTGAATCCCAGGAGCTGTGCGAACAAAGAAGAGAAAGGGAAATCTTTCCCAGCAGCCTCAGGAGCAGTGGATTAAATCTCCACAATCAAGTTGATGTACATTGCATCTGTGGAATAACTGAATAGACAACAAATCATCCCAAAATTGAGGCAGTGGACTTTGGAAGCAACTGGAGACTTGGGGTTTGCTGTATGTTACTGACTAGTTTCTGATTTATAAGTTTATTGTAGTTTAGTTTTTAGCGCTTGCTATCATTGGTGGATTTCTTTACTGGTTTGGATGCTCTCTTGTTTTTTTTGTAATTACTTTAAAAATTTTTAATTTTAAAATTTAAAAAAAGTTTTTTATTTTAATAACTTTATTTTATTTTATGTTTTCTTTCTTTCTTTTTTTTCTCCCTTTTCTTCTGAGCTGTGTGGCTGACAGGGTCTTGGTGCTCCGGCCTGGTGTCAGGCCTGAGCCTCAGAGATGGGAGAGCCGAGTTCAGGACATTGGACCACCAGAGACCTCCCGGCCCCACATAATATCAATTGGCAAGAGCTCTCCCAGAGATCCCCATCTCAATGCTAAGACCCAGCTCCATTCAACAACCAGCAAGCTCCAATGCTGGACACACCATGGCAAACAACTAGCAAGACAGGAACACAACCCCACCCATTAGCAGAGAGGCTGCCTAAAATCATAATAAGTTCACAGACACCCCAAAACACACCACCGAATTTGGTCCTGCCCACCACAAAGACAAGATCCAGCCTCATCCACCAGATACAGGCACCAGTCCCCTCCACCAGGAAGCCTACACAACCCACTGAACCAACCTTACCCACTGGGGGCACACACCAAAAACAAGGGGAACTACAAACCTTCAGCCTGTGAAAAGGAGACCCCAAACACAGTAAGTTAAGCAAAATGAGAAGACAGAGAAATACGCAGCAGATGAAGGAGGAAGGTACAAAACCACCAGACCAAACAAATGAAGAGGAAATAGGCAGTCTACCTGAAAACGAATTCAGAGTAGTGATAGTAAACAGGATCGAAAATCTTGTAAATAGAATGGAGAAAATAAAAGAAACGTTTAACAAGGACCTAGAAGAACTAAAGATCAAACAAACAATGATGAACAACACAATAAATGAAATTTAAAATTCTCTAGAAGGAATCAATAGCAGAATAACTGAGGCAGAAGAATGGATAAGTGACCTGGAAGATAGAATAGTGGAAATAAAAAGCACAGAGCAGAATAAAGAAAAAAGAATGAAAAGAATTGAGGACAGTCTCAGAGACCTCCGGGACAACATTAAACACACCACATTCGAATTATAGGGGTACCAGAAGAAGAAGAGAAAAAGAAAAGGACTGAGAAAATATCTGAAGAGATCATAGTTGAAAACTTCCCTAATATGGGAAAGGAAATAGTCAATCAAGTTCAGGAAGTGCAAAGAGTCCCATACAGGATAAATCCAAGGAGAAACATGCCAAGACACATATTAATCAAACTATCAAAAACTAAATAGAAAGAAAAAATATTAAAAGCAGCAAGGAAAAAGCAACAAATAACATACAAGGAAATCCCCAAAAGGTTAACAGCTGATCTTTCAGCAGAAACTCTGCAAGCCAGAAGGGAGTGGCAGGACATATTTAACGTGATGAAAGGGAAAAACCGACAACCAAGATTACTCTACCCAGCAGGGAACATAGGAGCACCTCAACATAAGGCAAATGCTAACAGCCATAAAAGGGGAAATCAACAGTAACACAATAATAGTAGGGGACTTTAACACCCCACTTTCCCCAATGGACAGATCATCCAAAATGAAAATAAATAAGGAAAAAGAAGCTTTAAGTGACACATTAAACAAGAGAGATTCAATTGATATTTATAGGACATTCCAACCAAAAACAATAGAATACACTTTCTTCTCAACTGCTCATGGAACATTCTCCAGGATAGATCATACCTTGGGTCACAAATCAAGTCTTGGTAAATTTAAGAAAATTGAAGTCGTATCTAGTATCTTTTCGACCACAACACTATGAGACTAGATATATTACAGGAAAAAAACAGTAAAAAATATAAACACATGGAAGCTAAACAATACACTACTAAATAACCAATGGAACATTAAAGAAATCAAAGAGGAAATCAAAAAGTACTTGTAAACAAATGACAATGAAAACACAACGGCCCAAAACCTATGGGATGCAGCAAGAGCAGTTCCAAGAGGGAAGCATATAGCATTACAATACTACCTGTAGAAACAAGACACACCTCAAATAAACAACCTAACCTTACACCTAAAGCAATTAGAGAAAGATGACCAAAAAACCCCCAAAGTTAGCAGAAGGAAAGAAATCATAAAGATCAGATCAGAAATAAATGAAAAAGAAATGAAGGAAACAATAGCAAAGATAAATAAAACTAAAAGCTGGTCTTTGAGAAGATAAACAAAATTGATAAACCATTAGCCAGAATCATCAAGAAAAAAAGGGAGAAGACTCAAATCAACAGAATTAGAATGAAAAAGGAGAAATCACAACTGACACTGCAGAAATACAATGGATCATGAGAAATTACTACAAGCAACTATATGCCAAAAAAATGGAGAACCTAGAAGAAATGGACAAATTCTTACAAAAGCACAACCTTCCAAGACTGAACCAGGAAGAAATAGAAAACATAAACAGACCAATCACAAGCACTGAAATTGAAACTGTGATTAAAAATCTTCCAACAAACAAAAGCTCAGGACCAGATGGATTCACAGGCATGTTCTTTCAAACATTTAGAGAAGAGCTAACACCTATCCTTCTCAAACTCGTCCAAAATATAGCAGAGGGAGGAACACTCCCAAACTCATTCTATGAGGCCACCATCACCCTGATACAAAACCGAGACAAAGATGTGACAAAGAAAGAAAACTACAGGCCAATATCACTGATGAACATAGATGCAAAAATCCTCAACACAATACTAGCAAACAGAATCCAGCAGCACATTAAAAGGATCATACACCATGATCAAGTGGGGTTTATCCCAGGAATGCAAGGATTCTTCAATATACTCAAATCAATCAATGTGATACACCTTACTAACAAATTGAAGGAGATAAACCATATGATCATCTCAATAGATGCAGAAGCTTTCAACAAAATTCAACACCCATTTAAAAAAGAAATAAAAGGAATTCAAATCGGAAAAGAAGAAGTAAAACTGTCACTGTTAGCAGATGACTTGATACTATACATAGAGAACCCTAAACATGCTACCAGAAAACTACTAGAGCTAATCAATGAACCTGGTAAAGTAGAAGGATATAAAATTAATGCAAATAAATCTCTTGCATACCTGTACACTAATGATGAAAAATCTGAAAGAGAAATTAAGGACACACTCCCATTTACCACTGCAACAAAAAGAATAAAATACCTAGGAATAAACCTACCAAACACCTAGGAATAAACCTACCTAAGGAGGCGAAAGACTTGTACTCAGAAAACTATAAAACACTGATGAAAGAAATAATTGACATAAACAGATGGAGAAATATACCATGTACTTAGATTGGAAGAATCAACATTGTGAAAATGACTATACTACCCAAAGCAATCTACAGATTCAATGCAATCCCTATCAACCTACGAATGGCATTTTTCACAGAACTAGAACAAAACATTCCACAATTTATATGGAAACACAAAAGACCCCGAATAGCCAAAGCAATCTTGAGAAAGAAAAACGAAGCTGGAGGCATCAGGCCCCCAGACTTCAGACTATACTACAAAGCTACAGTAATCAAGACAGTATGGTACTGGCACAAAAAGAGAAATATAGATCAATGGAACAGGATAGAAAGCCCAGAGATAAACCCACGCACTTATGGTAACCTTATCTTTGATAAACGAGGCAAGAATATACACTGGAGAAAGACAGTCCCTTCAATAAGTGGTGCTGGGAAAACTGGACAGCTACATGTAAAAGAATGAAATTAGAACACTCCCTAACACCATACACAAAAATAAACTCAAAATGGATTAAAGACCTAAATGTAAGGCCAGACACTATAAAACTCTTAGAGGAAAACATAGGCAGAAGACTCTGTAACATAAATCACTGCAAGATCCTTTTTGACCTACCTCCTAGAGAAAGGGAAATAAAAACAATAATAAACAAATGGTACCTAATGAAACCTAAAAGCTTTTGCGCAGCAAAGGAAAACATAAACAAGATGAAAAGACAACCCTCAGAATGGAGAAAATATTTGCAAATGAAGCAACTGAGAAAGGATTAATCTCCAAAATATACAAGCAGCTCATGCAGCTCAATATCAAAACAACCCAATCCAAAAATGGGCAGACGACCTAAATAGACATTTCTTGGAAGAAGATGTATGGATTGCCAACAAACACATGAAAGGATGCTCAACATCACTAATTATTAGAGAAATGCAAATCAAAACTACAATAAGGTATCACCTCACACTGGTCAGAATGGCCATCATCAAAAAGTCTACAAACAATAAATGCTGGAGAGGGTGTAGAGAAAAGTGCAATCCTCTTGCACTGTTGATGGGAATGTAAATTGACACATCCACTATGGGGAACAGTAGGGAGGTTCTTAAAAAGCTAAAAATAGAACTACCATATTACCCAGCAATCCCATTGCTGGGCGTATACCCTGAGAAAACCATAATTCAAAAAGAGTCATGTACCACAATGTTCATTGCAGCTCTATTTACAATAGCCAGGTAATGGAAGCAACCTAAGTGTCCATCAACAGATGAATGAAATAAAGAAGATGTGGCACATATATACAATGGAATATAACTCAGCCATAGAAAGAAACGAAATTGAGTTATCTGTAGTGAGGTGGATGGACCTAGAGGCTGTCATACAGAATGAAGTAAATAGAAAGAGAAAAACAAATACTGTATGCTAACACATATATATGGAATCTATAAAAAAATGGTTCTGAGGAACCTAGGGGCAGGACAGGAATAAAGACGCCAATGTAGAGAATGGAGTTGAGGACATGGGGAGGGGGAAGGGTAAGCTGGGAGGAAGTGAGAGAGTGGCATTTACATATATACACTACCAAATGTAAAATAGATAGCTAATGGGAAGCAGTGGCATAGCATAGGGAGATCAGCTTGGTGCTTTGTGACCACCTAGGGGTAGAAAGAAACGAAATTGAGTTATCTGTAGTGAGGTGGATGGACCTAGAGGCTGTCATACAGAATGAAGTAAATAGAAAGAGAAAAACAAATACTGTATGCTAACACATATATATGGAATCTATAAAAAAATGGTTCTGAGGAACCTAGGGGCAGGACAGGAATAAAGACGCCAATGTAGAGAATGGAGTTGAGGACATGGGGAGGGGGAAGGGTAAGCTGGGAGGAAGTGAGAGAGTGGCATTTACATATATACACTACCAAATGTAAAATAGATAGCTAATGGGAAGCAGTGGCATAGCATAGGGAGATCAGCTTGGTGCTTTGTGACCACCTAGGGGGTGGGATAGGGAGGGTGGGTGGGAGACACAAGAGGGAGGAGATATAGTGATATATGTATACGTATAGCTGATTTACTTTGTTATACAACAGAAACAAACACAACAATGTAAAGCAATTATACTTCAATAAAGATATTTTAAAAAAAGAAAACAAAATTATAGAATGATTTCCCTTATGAATATGTAAACAAATATCTTAAAATAAAGTATTAGCAAATAGAATCTGGCAATGTATTAAAAATATTCCAGTCCAGATAGCGTTTCTATAAATAGAAACATAGTTCAATGCCAAAATCTCTGTCCACGTAATATACTATCTTAACAGGTTAAAGGAGAAAAATCACATGATCATCTCAATAGATACAGAAAAGAAGTTGGATAAAATTTGACACTTTCTGTTACTTAAAAAATAATAATATTCAATAATAATAAACCATGCGCCAATAAAAATTTAAAAAAAAAGAAAAAAACCGCTCAAGTGGAATACTATAGCAAGCTTAAAAGACCAAAAAGAATGAATATTCCATACACAGGCTAAATTACTGGTGACTTTTCATACATATAGTTCATTAAAGAAATATGAACATTATACTGTGTCATATTTACATAAAAGGAAAAATATTTAAAATAAACAAAATAATGCTAATTTACTTATATGAAAACCTAGTTTGAGTTTTAGAATTATAAGTTTTGACTAAATGAGAATGCTGAAATGATATTGTACCAAAAACAAGTGGATTCAAAACAGTTTATCAAATGGCATTTCCTCATCATTTAAAAATAAATATCTTCAATATTCCTGTTTTTAGTAGAAAGCTTTGTCATTTCCAGCATTTCCAAATGAATCCCTCAAAAGATAATCATTCATTATCCTTTGATTATACCAAAGGTTCTTTAAATCTTGTTCATTTATTCAAAGACATTAAACTCTATTCCTTGATAGGCCAAAAAAAATAAAATAAAAATAATTTAAAAAGTAATAAAACAACTCTTTAACAGAGATAAGAAGATCTTCTTAAGCTGATAAAAGCGATCTACCAAAGCAGAGAAAATATCATACTGTATGGTGAAAATTGTCATTCCCATTCACGTCAAGAACAAACAAGGATGTCTTCCAACACCCTTACTATTTAACAGTATACTGAAGATCCTACCTAGTTCAAAAATCAAAAAAAAAAAAAAAAAAAGCACATAGCTATCAGAAAGAAACAAATCTATCATTATTTGCAAGCAATATGATGGTCTATAGAAAAGCTAAAAGAAACTATAGAAAATACTTGAAAACTAGAGAGAAAATTTATGATGGTAGTAACTTAAAAGATGAACATATGAAATCTATAGCATTCCCAAATACTAAAAACAACTAATTAAAAAACATTGAAAATATGACATTCACAACAGTGGCAAATCTGTAAGATCCTTGGGAATAAATTTATCCTAATGTGCAGGAACTATATGAAGAAAATTACAAAATCAAATTTTTAATTTATATCCAAAAATAAAAATATATTCCAGATGGAATTAGGGTTAAGTATTTAAAAAAATCTTTAAAACTCTAAGGAAAGAAAACAGAATAACTTTATGATCTTATAATAGGAAATGTTTTTTATTATACTGTATAGGAGAGAAAATAAAATAAATGAAATAAATTTATATTTAACAATATACATAGATCTTAAAAACATGTTGAGCAAAGAAAGCAATCTACAGAATATGTAGAGTGTTATCACTCTATATTTATGTAATTTTATATAATTTTCAATTACCTAATTTATGTAAATGTTTAAAGCATACAAAGCAATACAAAAGATAAAGATTCTCACGGCTTTAGTAAAAATATAAAAAAATATAGACTGGAAGCATGCAATCTAAAGTTACATAAGTATCTCGGGGAAGTAATGGGACAAGACAGGACAAGTAGACTTCAATTTTATATCTATGATATTTTGTTTCATATAAAAATATCATAAGCAAAACCTAAAAAATATTAAAACATTAATTATGAGTGTGGATACATGAATGTTTTTATATAATTCTTTCTGCGGCCATTTTTGACTTCTCATAAAACATTCTATGGATGTTCTTTTGAAATCACCCTCTTACCTAAGGAAAAGAGTCAGTAAAGAGTTTCCTCTGAAAAAATTTCCATACAAAAAATTTAAAAGATAAAGAAAACAAACAAAACCCAGGCCAAAGAGAAACTGAAACTTTACAGGGAAATGGGTTCATTTCTAGAGGTGGAAAGGAGAACTGACAATAGATGTCATTAGTGTTAGCATTTTCCTCCCTGGTAGCTAGGTGTGGCCAACTTCATTGAGTGCTTGTGAGGCTTTAATGGGCTAAAAACAGGAAAGTTATGAGTCTTTGCTCAATTAAAATTTGGTTGCAGCATCGTTAAAACTAAGCTGTTCCACCTGCTACTAATTTCATTCTTGGCTACTAGGCTGGTTATTTATTTGTTTGTCTGAATGAAAAGAGGAAGTGCTGCTGGTAAGGCAGATCAAAATTGAACTACACAGAGGAAAAGAATGCTCATGTGTTAAAGAACTAGGGAGCTGATCCTGGAGCGGTTCTCAGCACGATCGTCTCACTGCAAATTTATTTTCGAAATTTGACGACAGTTTGAGCACAGAGCTGCACAAATGCCTGGGATTTCTGTTTTCCTTCTTCCAGTTGTGCTGGGTAGTTTTCTTACTTTAGAATTGGAAGGGTCTACATGGTCCTAAGGACCTTCTCATTTACAGACTTGGAAACTGAGACCCAGAAATCATTGGTCCAAGATCATACAACTCATTACTGGGTCTCCTTCCAATGCCTCTGAAAATAATTCCATGTTCTACTTCTAAAATTATTCCATCCCTGTTAAAAAGGCAGCTTTTAAAGGCACACTTGACACATCATAGCCTCTTTTGGACACAGGAAAGACCTTGGCAAAGGACTGGCAAGTGAGCCCAGTTGAACAGGGGAGGTAATGCCTGCCATCAGCTGGGTCTCTGGACTTCAGCCTCCCCATATTGTCCCTTATATACTCAGTGTGAGGTTCCAGAGACTGAAGAAAATATGGCTGCTTTCTGCTGCCTTTATGAGGGATGGCGGTGCAGCACCAGGAACAATACTGCTTTATTGTCATGTGAGTGGATGCACCTGGAGCAATTTACTCTTCACAACAAATCCACCTCTTCCATATATATGGAATCCATTGTGTTTTCCAAATACATTTTCATCTATAATTTCATTTGAGCCTCAAAACCCCCCTGACACAAGTAAGTCAGACCTTGTTATTCCAATTTTCCAGAGGAGAAAGTTGAAATGCAAAAAGGGAGGACCCTAAGTTGGCACCACAGGTCAGGGCTCATAGCAGCCCACCTTGAATCTGGACTGCTAGTCATTCCTTGGCCCCTCCTTGCCCTGACAGCGCCTTCCTCCCAGGTTGTATTAAGCCTGGCAGATACAGAATAACCAGCACTGGTGCTCCCCTGAGAATCACAAGCCTGCCTGAGGGCTGAGAAGTTGGGGATGCAGGAGAAGGGAGGGGGCATGATTATCTTTTTCAGAAAGAATGTATAAGGAAAGTCACCAGAAGTAGCATGATTGGACTAATGAAGTCTCAAAGGATTCTGATATAGGAGGACAACATATGGTCCAGTGGCTTCCAAATTCCTGCTTCATTAGCATCCCCTGAGATTACGTTTTATTTATTTAATTTTTGTTTTTGAATAGGTAATAGATTCTCAAGTTTCAAAAAATTAAAAGGAAAAAAGAGTATATGGGTATATAATGAAAAGTCTCCTTTCACCTCTATGTCTTAGTGACCCTATTTTCTCCTTGGAGGCAAAAAATGTTATCGATAACTTTAAGCATGTATAACTAAAGCATATATTTCCCACACACACATGCCATACACACATTTTTACACAAAAGATAATATTCTATACACATCGTTCTTGACTTTCCCTTTTTCAGCTAGATAATATATTTTAGAGATTGTATCATATTAGTACACAAAGAGCTTCCTCTTTCTTTTTAAGCTGCACAGTATTCTTTCATGCACATATAACATGATTTTTATTTAACCAATTCCCTCTTAATAAAGCATTACGTTGTTTGCAATCTTTTGCTATTACAAAGTTGCAATAAATAATCCTGTGCAGTGGATGTCTAAGAGAACTGAGTTTTACTCTAAACTCTAATACTATTCAGCCTTGTGGCCTTGGGCAATTCAAGGATTTTGACCTTCTAGAAATGAAAAGAATCTTGAGCATTTGCTTTAGCATATTCCCAAAGCATGTGCATGCAACACTAGTCTCAAAGGGTGCACATCCTGAAAATTAGTAGTACACCTTAGAGTCTGAGAAGACCACAGCAAACAAACATTAATTAATCCAGGCTTTCACAAATTTATTTCATAATGGGGTCATTTTTTTTCAGAGTCTGTGATGGTTAATTTTATGTGTCCACTTGGAAAGTAATTCTGAATGAAATTAACATTTAAATCAGTGAACTTTGAGTAAGCAAATTGACCTCCATAACGTGGGTGGGCCTCGTCCAATCAGTCAAAGACCCAATACAACAAAAGACTGGCTTCGCTGAGTGAGAGAGAGCAAGAGGCAGTCCAGAAGATGCCTTTTGGACTTCATCTGTACCATCAACTCTCCTGGGTATTGAACCTGCCAGCCCACACTGCATATTTAGACTTGCCAGTCTCCATAATCACATGAGCCAATTCCTTATAATAAATCTCTTTTTGTATCTATACACATCCTGTTGGTTCTGATTAATATAAGAACCAACCAACTGTTAACATGCTGTGGAATTAATGTTCCTTAATATACACTTTGAGGGCTTCCCTGGTGGCGCGGTGGTTGAGAGTCCGCTTGCCGATGCAGGGGACACAGGTTCATGCCCCGGTCCGGGAAGATCCCACATGCCGTGGAGCGGCTGGGCCCGTGAGCCATGGCCGCTGAACCTGCGCGTCCGGAGCCTGTGCTCCGCAACGGGAGAGGCCACAACAGTGTGAGGCCCGCGTACCGCAAAGAAAAAAAAACCCCCCAAAAAACAAAACACACTTTGCGAAAGGAGAGCCTAGTCTAACCTCCTCTTATTTTACAGCTATGGAATCAGAGATGTTCAAGGTTGTATGTTCAGCATCTAACACATGCTTTATCAGTATAGCTCAACAAATATTATTTGATTTGTTTTAAACAGTGATCTGGATAGGAAGATAATACAGACTTGTAAAATAAATTTTAAAAGATTTAAAGAAAGTAAAGAACTTGAAGTGACTAAGATAGGGCATGATGAATTGTCAAAAAATTGTCCCATGTTGAATATGAGAGTTTAGAGATCACCTAACATTTATAGAGGGTCACTTAACATTTATAGAGGAAGTGAGACTTAATATGGGTCCCAAAGAATGAACAGATTCAGTGGCAGAGATGTGAGGGTTAGACCTTCCAAGAGTCAAGAAAACAGAAGGCATGGTCTGGGCATAATGGAAACCAGTTTGATTAGGCCTCCAGTCTTCACCAAGATTCCTTTAGTTCTCTCATTCAACAATTCATTATGGGGGATCTACTATGTACCAAACACCATTCTAGGTACTGGGGATACAGCAGTAAATAAGATAGACAATGTCTCTGCTCTCATGGAACTTGCATTCTAGAAGGGGGAGAAAAAAATAAAAATAAACTAATAAATGTATCAGACTGAGAATAAATGCTATGAAGAAAAAATAAAGCAGGAAAAAGGGGATACAAGAAGTATTGGGCTGGGGGAAATTGCCCTTTTACAAAAGGTGGCCAGAGAAGGCCACTTTCGTTAGGGGACACTGGAGCAGAATCCTGAAATGAGAGAGTCATGCAGATTTCTGGAGGAAGAGGATTCTAGGCAAAGGGAAAAGCAAATGAAAAGACCAAAGATAGAAGAAGAAATATTAAGCAGGTGGGAGTAGTGTTGACAGTGAGTAGGAGGACAGCAGCAGGAGATGAATTCAGGGACCCAGTTAATGTAGGTCCTTATAGGCCAACTTACAGGCTTTGGTTCTTTTTCTAAGCCAGATGAAGAGATATTGATGGATTCTGAGCAGAGGAATGATAGTATTATTCTAGTTGCTTGTTGCAATAGGCTATAGGTGGGAGCAAAGAGATCAGTTAGAAGGCTATTGCAATAGTCTGGTTAAGAAATGAAAATTGTTTTGAATTTTGATGGTAGTAGTCAAAATGGTTAGAAGTGTTTGAAATCTGGATACATTTTCAAGGTAGAACTAACAGAATTTGTTGATGAATTGTCTGATGGTAGTGTAGGGCCAAGAGATCTGCACAAGGAGGGAAAAATCCTGGGTTCTGGTCTCTCTTGCTACTATTTGGTCATGTGACTTTGAGCAAGCTACATACCTCTTTGGTTCTTACTTAACCCACTGTAAAATGGGGTCATTAAGTTCTTGCTTGGAGTTACAGGGCCAAGTCAAATGATCTCATGAATTGCCTTCAGTTGTAAGGTCTATAAATTTGGTTAATCTGTGCCTCAAAATTAGCATGTAATTATCTACTCGTACTATTCACTTAGTTTGATGTAAAGAACTATATTGTAAATTTCTTGGAGGCTGAGACCTTGTCTAATATCCCTACATATCATCCAGTGTTTATCAACTGATTGAAAATAACCAATCCTCAGATAATAAACCTATGTGAATTGTACCCTGCATTCACCTTACTAATGAATTTTGTAATTCTTCATCCTCCACTACTTCTTTCACTTTTCTTATGAATCTTTAAGCTTAATGATTAAGAACAAGCCTCAGTTTCAAAGATCAAGAAAGGAAGGGCAAAGAAGAAGGAAATTCCAATTCAATGGTTGCTATTTTGAGTTAGGTAGATTACTTAAGGAAAACTTAGAAGTTGCAAGTTTGACATGGGAGCTCAATTCTAGAGGACCGGTAAGATTTTGTAAGACAGAGAAGGGAAAGAAAGGCATTCCAGGGGGAAGAAATAGCACTGGCATGAAAGAGCATACTGTGGAAAAAGAACAATTATCTCAACTGGAACACAGCATGTCCAGGAGTGAGGGAGGTAGAAGAATGGAGAAGGATAAAACTGGAACAATAAGTGACATCAGGATTATGATAAACCCAGCATGTTGTTCTAAAGTGTTGATATTACCAAGGAGAAAATGGGAAGTTATCCTTAGAAGGTAATCACCATGACAGCAAGTCCTATGCCTATCCTGTTTTCCTTTGTATTCCTAGGGGCCATTACATGCCTGGCACATAGGAGTTCAATAAATAGCTACTAAATGAATCACTATTTTTAAACAGGAGAATGATATAATTAGATGTGTATTTTGGAAAAATAACTGGTGATAGTGATGAGAAGGGACTGGGAAGTGAGACAGACAAGAGACAGGGAGACCAGTTAGTTAGCTGATTATTGACAGTCTAGGTGAGACAAAATAGGCCAGGTATACAATGGTCTTTATTATAATCAAGAGGAACTTTGATTTAGAATTTAAATAATTGAGTACTAATAACAACTGTATTTTGTTTAAAAATATTAGCATGCAGGGGTGTTCAGTAAATATATGTAAAATTAATGTAGAAAAGGCATTAATTAATTCTACAGTATCTAATCTGCTTTGTTTGCTAAGAGAGCAATCAATATGCAAAGATAACGATACCAAAATTGATGTAACTGATTAGTTTACTTTGGAGAATAATATTTTCTGTGATGTATGCGAAAATAGTTATTGCTTTCCTACAGTGATGCCTGGTTTACATAATTTTTATTTACAAGATGATATCAAAAAGTCATAAAATTGCAAAAGGCAAGAAGGCAAAGGGGTTGTTTGTGAAAAGGTTACAGATGAGTAGGAATTTCTTTACAATGAAAGAGAATTTGCATTAAGACTAGAGAACCAGAGAGAAAGGGGAGTCTAGGTCTAGAAGGAGAAAGAACCAAGGGAAAAAAGGAATGAGAATATGGGAGAAGTCAGGAGATGAGAAAAAGGAAAGAGGTCAGGATTGAGAGAGATTTAGAAAGGACTCAAAAGGAACTAAACATTGGTCTTACATAAAAAAGGATCTTTGTGTAACTAGGTAATAGATGCTGGTGATGCAAACAACCAACCAACCAAAAATTAGACAGACCTAGCTTTAAATCTTGAGCAAATTAGTGAAGCGCTCTGAGCTTTGCCTTCCTCCTCAATATACCTCATGGTATAATACTACCAACTTTCCATGGGTTTTACGAGGGATTAAATGAGATGATACACATAAAGTACAAAGCACATAATAAGTATGTGACATACATAGTTATTAATTCAATCAGGGAGAAGGCAAAGGGCTAGTTCTGTAGTAAAAAGGACTTGGGAAAGGTTAACCTGAGATAATAGTCAGAAAGGGGAATTTTAGTATTTGACATTTTGGAAGCACAGCAGAATCACACTGAATCACGCTATTCATTTCTTAATCTTTCATGCCCCTTACTGCATCAGGTTACATAGATTATTTGATGATCTTCCCAACAAAGTTAAGCATTTTCATGAAAATTTTAAAACAGAGCAAAAAAAGCCTAAAAGTGATTATAAGGAATCAGGACTGGCTCCATAATTTGTAGGGACCAGTGCAAAATGAAAACTCAAGACCCTTTGTTAAAAAATAATTAAGAATCTCAAGACAATGACGACAGAGCATTAATCTGAGTGCAAGGCCTTTCTGAGCATGGAGCCCTATGTGAAACTGCACAGGTCACACAGTCATGTAGCCAGCCCTACAAGACGTAAACCATGTTGGCATTCAAGTGGTAAAATTCACATATTAACGCTCTTAAAAGTACAAGCATGGGGTGTTGGCAATGAGCATTCTAGGAACATGTCAATTAACTGTGAAGGTTCTCGGGTCTTGAGATACATAGCATAGAGGAGCTAGTCACAGTGCCAACTGGCCCTGAAAAGCTAGTTGATGGCTAATTGACATTAGAAGGGTTGGCACTAGCTGTTTTTCTGCCTGCTTGATTTTTCACATTTTAGTTAATTAAATTACCACTTGAAGACAGAAAGTAACCCACTGATTTCATTTTTTAATGTCCTTCTAGAACAAGTAAAACTTTTATTCTGGACCACCTGAGGTGGGTGTATTTCCAACTAATTTGAGGTCGCAATTTCTCCCCAAATCCAACATCTCCTAATGTGCATACTAAAGGCAGGCCCACCCCTGAGAAAACTGGTCACTTTTACGGGATAAGTTCCTGTTCCTCTGCACCTTTATCTTCTTCCATTTTACCTCCTTATATACTAATATCCAATGTAAATATAATACCTGATTACAAAGTGCCACATTGTGTCACCACAACATGGATTTGACAGTGGACCATTTTTGTTTCTAGTCTATTTACAGATGCTTAATTCACCTCTTTGGGCAATGCATAAAAAAGCAGCACCAGCATCATTATTACATAAATATTTGACAATTATTTGCCTTGTTTCAATTAAGAATAGAATTGTATCTAGAACTAAAATGGAACCTGGCGATGACTCCACTTAAGCACCTAATTTTATAAATTAGAAACAACTTCAGAGAGATAGACCTGCCCAGGGTGAATTCAGGGGCAGGTGGAGAGCAGGATTGGCAGTTCCAACCAATAAACCACACCACGGGACTAAAAAGAAGGAGCACAGAGCCTGTCACATAGAAGGTACTCAATAAATATGTCCAGTTGAGTGAAGAAAGGAAAACATGAAATTCTAGAAATCTAGGTTCTAGTAAAGGTTTTGCTATTAACTAAATATACTAATTGATTAATTATCATATGATAATAAAGATAAATTGATTAAATTGTTTAATTTTTTTCAACCTCTTTTCATCATCTACAAAATTGAATAATAATATTGTTTTGAGCAAAACCATAGTTCCAGGAACGATACTCTTAGTATATGTGCTGTAACATAATTTTTATTAATTAAATAACAATATAACTTTGGCAAGACCATTGAAAAGTTTAAAAGTACTGTATTTAAGGTTATTCTTTTCCAAAGGCCCTGAAAACCCTCCTGTTATGCTGTGGCCCTGAAACTTTTGTATTTTATCCTCAGGGGAAAGTTGTGATATAGAATAGACCTGAATTGTCTTCCCACAGCACTGTAAAGGGTGTTCTTCAGGAATCTTCACGTGTGTTTTTTGGTATGATCAGGGAAGATATCTGAAAAGCAATCATTGTTCCATTTCCCCCAATTGAATCATTGTTCCATTTCCCCCAATTGTAATCATTGTTCCATTTCCCCCAATTGAAACAGATTCAGATTCAAAATTTATTGACTATTTCCCATTTACAATGGTCTGTGCTCGATATTAGTTGAACCGCATGAAATTGCCTTTCTTGTGGGCCAAAAATAGTTGAATATTGGCAATTTCATATGGCTCAACTCTATACTTTTAACGTATGTTAACTCCCTTTTCTCGTACAATTATTCTGTGAGGTAGATGGTATTACCCTCATTTTATGTATGAAGAAATCAAGGCTCAGAAAATTAAATTGACTTGCCTAAGGCCCTACAACTGGTCAATAGCAGATTATAGATAGATGCCTAAGATCTCTATCTTAGGGTTCCAAGAAGAATGGCATATCTTCCATACTACAAAACAATACATAAGTTAAAAAGACAGTGTTTAGTAATAAAAGTGGGCAGGTGCATTGGGAAGACTGAGTGACTTGAGAAGCCCCAAGAGGCTCCAAAAAAGCTGAGAAATAGGGAAGTGAAATAAAATGGCAGTTATCGACAAAAATGTATCAGTTCCCTTCTACCTGGAGACACTGGAATTGTAGCTTCAATTATGTATGTGCCCTGGGCAGAGAGCATGGAGGCCAGCGACAGCTGCCACGTGACTTGAGGGTTTCCAGGAGGCAGTAAGTGATCATAATCTGAGTAATGGAGGTAGACAGAGCACTGAGTGGAGAGGAGAGAGCAATGAGACTGGGGTAGAGTCAAGAGGATCTTCCTGTCTATCCGCCAAATTCAAAAGCCAAAGCTGAATCACAGAAGCAAGAGAGCAGAAAGCAATTGTTAATTATAGATCATGCAAAATGATGTTGTGCCAGAATAATCAGCAGTTTTTTGCAATCTGCCCACTAAATGTCTGTTATATATGGGTTGTGCATTATTTTCTGTTAACTAAAATTCTTAGTACAATTGTAGTAAAAATGCTTGTCTTTACAGATGTTCCCAGAAGTTCTGGGCAGGAATATATGCCAATCAGCAATGTTCCATGAATCTATAAGGGAGGAATTCATAGAAAATGTTTGGATCATGAGATTATACAAACATTTCACTGCCTCTTTTTCTCTCACACCTAAACTCTGACAAATATAAGTCCAGGAAAAATAAAATAAGATCAAAATAAAATGTCTTCAGACATTCACGTGTCTTTTTCTGTGTGTCATCTCCATTTCTCTGTACGGTGATTTAATGAACACTAGTCATATACAAAACATCGAGTGAAGTAATGGAGGGAAGACTAGGAAAGATTTCTTTCTTCTGGTACCCACAACCCCTTTCTCCTCTTGTTATACAGTAATAAACTAATTTATATTAAGATTGTTGGACCTTGATGTTTTCTACTTCAAAGGCATTTTAAAAGAGGACTTGGGGGCATGGGAGTTAGTAGTATGGTGTGAAGGCAGGAGGAAGGCTGCCCAAAGCTAGTTCTTAACACAGGGTCTTTGGATTCCTTTAGGTTCATGGATGGGCTTCAGGGGATCCATAAAAACCTTGAAATCACATGTAAAATTGTGCGTGTGGGGGTGTATTTTTGCATATACACACGCATTTTTCTAAGAAAATCAATAGTCTTCATCAAAATTGTAAAAGGATTGATCACCTTAAAGGTGCCTAAAGCGCAAAGAAACAGCATTGTAGTTTTGGCTTCTCTGGTAAGTGGATAAGGATCTAGGAAATCTCTTAAGACCTGGAGATCTTTCCTGTAATTTTGAGTCCCACCAGTCCATAGTCTGCCCACTCACTAGGTTGGTTTTCTCAAGCACTGAAAGACTGCTGCTGTTGATGACACTACTCATACTGCCCTGTCTGGAACAGAGGCTTTTTATGCTCTCCTTATGGCAAAACTTGGCTCTTCATGAAGTAAAAAGTCCCCCATGCCACAAGGAAATCACCATCCCTTCACATAGAGCATGCCAAATATTCAATAAGGAAGGGCATTTTCCAAACCCAGCTGGCCAGCTTCCTCTTTGCCCCCTCCCAGTCTGTTAGGCTAACCCCAAATTTACAAAATTACCCACACAGAACAGGAAATGCAAATGTTAAAGTGCTCATAATACTTGGCCACATTTTTCATGTGACTCACATTAAAGCATCTTATGTAAAAGTTGAACAAGCATTGAAAAAACTATACTAATTACACACAATGTAAATGAATTTTTTCAAATGACAGAAAATTTGACTTCCTTGAATTTTATAGGCCAAGTTTAGAACTTTAACAGAAGCGTTTGTTGGTGCTGCTTCCTTTGTTACTCTTAACTTTGTTTCATTTTACTTACAGGAAATGAAGTGGAAGAGAGAAAAAAGGGGGGCGGGAGGGGGGGAAATATAGGAAACAGCTATCCACCTCCGCACTAAAATACCAGCAGGAAAGCAGTTATGCTGCCATCTAACAACAATATATTCTGTTTAGGAAACTCCCTGATTCCAGAAACAGCCATGTAATGCTAGACAATAATGAAATTACATCCTGCACATACTCAAAACCATCCTCCCTAGCTTCTAACAACGTAAGGTTCTTTTTCTCTTTGCTTTCTTGAACTCTGAGGAGATTTTGTTCTTTAGGTAGAAGCCTAACTATGACTTTCAGAGAATGTTGTGATGGTGGGCACCCGCCTGGTAATATAAGTTTTTCAGGACCTTCAGTTTCAGCTGCCATAAATTTGGGAGCTTGGCTCATTTATTATCAGAAAGGAGAAAACAGCCAATTTTCTTAAGGAGAGCAAATGTCTGTCAGGGTAAATGATTCAAGCAGAGCGCTCAGCCCTTTCTTGGTGACAGTAGCTCTGCTCACTTGCAATTTATCAAGAGACCAGTCATTTCTAAACTTCTTAGGAGGAAAGATTTGAGCAACTATTGAACTCACACAAGTGCATATTCAATTTTACTTTGCAAACCTCCAAATGGTGACTGTCTTGCTTAATTTTTCCAAGAAAAAGGTAAATACTAAATAATGGTAATAACCATAACTTCTGTGCTGAGATCAAGTTTGCAAGTGTTGCTCACAAAGATCATCTGAGAGGAGAAAGTGGAATATATTACCAGAAATTGAAATTTGGATATTTGTATAATTTTCCCAGATGCCATCAGGTATGGTTTACCCCTGGAAATCGGAGTTCTGACGGTGGTAAATATAACAGTGGTTCTATGAGGTCCTCGGATCCAGTCACCTATGAGGTTGCCATGTTCTGCAATCCTAGAATCCAAACTCCCAAATGAATATAATCAACACTCCATGTAATCCGAGGAACACAATCAAACAGATGCACTCACTGCACAAAGTAAGCCTGAAAGTCAAACATCCACACTGAGGTAATAACAGCACTCAAAGGGGTCAAATGACACCAGAGACAAATGTATCACGTTGTTGTGGCAACTGATCCAAAGTGTGGTCCAGCTGTTTCCGGTCTGCTTTCCCAACATCAGAGGCGATTCACTCAAGGCAAACCATATAAATACCTCCTTGCTCATAAAATAAGACGTTCCCTGACTCGTACACCAGATTGTTCATCTCCTCAGGCCATGGTCCACCTTTCTCCATTTGCTCTTGTCTTCTGCGATTTGGGGAGAATCCTGCCAACAATTACACGTGGGTTCCCTAATTCAACAGAAAGGCAGGTAATCTCTGAAGAGGCAGGGGGCATGTGACTCATCTACCCACAGCCACACACACAAACTCAGTTATTTTCTAGGCCTGCTTCTTTGGACCAGTTGTTTACACTCAGACTGTCTGGGCAAATGCTTTCAAAGTAGGCTCAAATAGAAGCTAACCTATTTTTTTCTCTATAAAATAGACTATGAAAAATACCTATTAAAAAGGACTTGTGAGGGAAATAATGTAGTGGAAAGAGTTTGGACTCTGCGAACAGACCTCAGTTAAATCCTGGATTACCATTTACTTGCGGTATTTAGACAAGGTACCTGCTCTCTCTGAAGCTTACTCTTCTCATCTGAGAAAGATGGTGCTAGTGATATTTGTCTTGTCAGGGCAGTGCTTCTCAGACTTTAATGTGCATATGAAACACCTGGGGTTCTTATTAGAAGGCAGATTCTGACTCAATAACTGGTCTGGGGTGAGGCCCAAGAGTCTGCATTTCTAGCAGCTCCCAGACAGTGCTGATGCTGCTGGTCTGGACCACAGTTTGAATAGCAAAGTAGTCAGGTTTTTCAAGGGTTTAATTTTATATAAAGCAGCTACAACGATATCTGGCAGATGGAAGGCTTTCAGTTAGTGCTCTTCTTATTTATTTTCATCATCCTTACCCCACACAACATATTAATAAAACACTATGTATACAGAGCGCTGATTCCTCTGAGGATTTGCAGTTTGAGACAGTCAAAATAGAATTCTAATAACATAAAATCTCCCATTCTTTTCTTCTAAAAAGAAAAGAGACATGGAAAGAAAAAATGGTTTGACTGGCTGGGAATACTGGAAAGTCCTCCCTAGTAAATGGCTGTGCTTTTGACCATAGCAACCTTTCAGACAATAACCACTGAGAAACTAATAAAGCAAGTGAATATGTGGGAACAGTGGTCACAGCTCCCAATTTAGCTTCAAAAAAATTTTAATATAACAGAGTTTACACCTTTTAAATGACTCTTGCCAAGGAAAGAAATTATTCAGAGACAATAAATATATATTTTATCTCAAAGTAATATGTATAAAAGTCAAGAATATGTAGGGAGGAAAACAGCAATTGCAAAGAGGCACCATTCCATTCATGTGCTATGTGGATCATTCTGAAAGATTTTACAACATATTGAATATTTAGAAATGTGACTTCCATAAAAATGATAAATAATAATCATAACCAAACTTACACTTACACTCAACTTACACTCATGATTGTAAGTACTAAGCTAAAGGCTTTACATGCATCATTTCATTTATCCTCACAATAACCCTATGTGGTGGGAATGAATATGACACCTAAGACCCACTCCCATCTTGGAGCCTTTGATCTAGCTCCTCCTTTGCCTGGAACACACTTCCTCAGGGTATCAGCTTTGCTAATTCCCTCAACTCTTTTACATCTTTACTCAAAGCTCACCTTCTCAAAGATCACTCTATTTAATACTGCAGTCTGCCTCCTCCCTACAGTACTTCCTTTATTCCAACTTTAAAAAAAATAAATGTATTTATTTTATTTATTTATTTTTGGTTGTGTTGGGTCTTCGTTGCTGTGCACGGACTTTAGCTGTGGCAAGCGGGGGCTACTCTTTGTTGTGGTGCGCGGGCTTCTCACTGTGATGGCTTCTCCTGTTGCGGAGTTCCGGCTCTAGCTGCGCAGGCTTCCGAAGTTGTGGCATGTGGGCTCAGTAGTTGTTGCTCGTGGGCTCTAGAGCACAGGCTCAGTAGTTGTGGCACATGTGCTTAGGTGCTCCACGGCATGTGGGATCTTCCTGGACCAGGGCTCGAACCCATGTGCCCTGCATTGGCAGGCGGATTCTTAACCACTGCACCACCAGGGAAGCCCCTATTCCAACTATTGACCTTCTAACATACTATATAATTTGCTTGTTATACTTATTGTTTATTGTCTTTCTACCTAACCATCTCCTTCCCACCAACCCCCACTTCCCTGCCAGAATCTAAGCTCCATAACGGCAGGAATTTTTGTCTGTTTTGTTTACTGATCTATCCCAAGAACCTGAAACAGTGCTTGGCAGAAAGTAAATTGTTTTTGAATGAGTACTTATTTCACAGATGCAAAACCTGAGACAGTGCAGTTAAATGACTTGTACAAGTAAGCATTAGAGCCAGAATTCAAAACCAGCAGTCTGACTCCAGACTAGTGCAACACTTGCTTAACAGAAGAGTAAAGAAAGTTAGGGTCAGGAATTTCTAAGTCTAAGCTGGTACCCAGACCCTTTGATTTCCCATGCAGTTACAGGATGGATAGTTAGAACCAACCAGCACCTCTCCAGGGTGAGCTTCAGGGTGATTGAGACAAGGACAACTGGGACCTGGCACAAAGATAGAGGGGATGATCTTAGAATCTCAAGCCTAGTAAGTCCCTAAATGCAGCCCATTTAACATCCATACATGTAGTAGATACCCTTGATATAATGTATAGCATGCTTGGGTAGCTTTAATGAATGGCAGATGTTATTAGCTATGTGCAAGGCCCTAGATCATCGTTTCTCAAACTTTCCCTCCTGAGGCAGAGGAGACCCCCGAGGGAACCTGGAGATAATGCCAGATCTAGCCCTCTTTGGGGTTTTCTGTATGTGTGTATGCTCTGAAATGGGAAGGGAGTAGCCCACTCTCTGTTGGCCAAATCAACAGTAGACACTGAGACAGCTTTCCTAGTAGTGACTGAGGTAACAGGGAGCCACTAATGGAGACTACGCAGCCTTCAGAATTAGGCTGAGCAGAAAGCTATAAGCACACCCCTTGGGCCAATGATAAGGTGCCTACCCCCTGGGTCACAGGTATTATTGTGCCTACTTTCCAAAAGAAGGCATTGAGGCTCAATGAGGTGCTGAGCAACTTGCCCAAGGTCACACAGACAGTAGGCGCTAAGGACCTGAACTCAGTCTGTTAGACAGCAAACCCATGCTCTGAATCACTTCTGAAACGAACTTATTAGCGCAGAGCTTGACACCAGAAGATGCTCAATTAAATAAAATACACTCTTATAGATGTGTGTATAATCTTCACTTTTTTTTTTTTTTCTCGGTCGCGCTGCATGGCTTGCGGAATCTCTGGGAAGGGATTGAACCCCAGCCCAGCAGTGAAAGCACGGAGTCCTAACCACTGGACTGCTGGGGAACTCCCAATCTTCGTTTTCCTAAAATAAAGAGCTCTTTGATTCTTCAACTCTCTTTTAGAAAGTTCTTTTTTTCTCTCTTCCTTTTTCTCTAATTCTTTTGTAGCCAAGCTCCATGTCATTTGTGGCTCCCTTCCCTCCTTATCCTTTCCTTTTAAAATCATCTGCAGCAGATATTTGTCTAGGCATAGCTCTCTCTGGGGCCCACAGAGATCGTCTTCCTATTGTCATCCTTATTTCTTCCACCAGGAGTACCTTTCCCTTTCTACCTTCTCTTCCAGATGAAGAATAGGCATGGCTTATAGAAGTGATCACTATAGGGATAAACTCTGCTAATCAGAAGCCCACTAAGCTCCCCACGGGGATGGCTCTTGTCTCTTTTTTCTCCCTAGTCTATCTTTAACGTCTAGCGCAGTGCCTAATAAAATAGGTGCTCAATAAATATCTCTTGAATGAATGTAAAACATAACAGGGTGACCCCACAGAACCACCTTTGGCTGAAAAGGTGTTTTAGTGGGTGACCCCACTAAAACAACGGTTTCTTCCTTTGGCTGAAAAAGACCATAAGCAAAAGACCTGACACATCTACACGGTACTATAAAAATGCTCAGTAATAGAATATGTGCTAAACATCTGTATATTCTATAGCAAGACACTCATAAACAGAGAGATTGGGAAGGATCACAGAAAGACAGAAAGGGAAGGAAAAAGGGAACTCACATTTTGTGAGGACTCAATATATTGTGTGTACTGTACAAAGTGCTTTTCATGCATGACCTCATTTAGTTTTAACAATAGTTTTGTGAAGTAGGCATTAACCCTACTTTATAGATGAGAAAACTGAGCTCTGAAAGATTTACTTTCTTCCCAAGGCCACAAACCTACTGAGGGTCAGACGGATTCTGTCCAGGCCTGTTTGACTTCAAAGCCCTTGTTCTTTCTACCAAACCATAAGGTGCAGCTCTACAGGTTCTTCCCTTCCAAAATAGTGTTTCAAATAAGTTTTAGCATTCTTGTGAATCACATTAAGTCTTTTTTTCCAAATAAAGTCCACATTTTGTCAGCACTCGTTTCCCTAAAACTGATTATCTATGTGATGGATTCCTTCAGCTCTTTCTTTTAAGCAGAATTTTTGCTTAACAAGTCATTCTAATCTCTGGTCAGCCCTGGAAACATTCATGAATTTCCAATAGATGCTATTCTCAGAGTCATTTTGCTCACATTTAATTATATTGTGGGCAAACCCATAGTTGCCCTTACAATGACTTCTTAAAAATGTTCATTTTTAGGGCTTCCCTGGTGGCGCAGTGGTTGAGAGTCCGCCTGCCAATGTAGGGGACGTGGGTTCGTGCCCCGGTCCGGGAAGATCCCACATGCCGCGGAGCGGCTGGGCCCGTGAGCCATGGCCGCTGAGCCTGTGCGTCCGGAGCCTGTGTTCCGCAACGGGAGAAGCCACAACAGTGAGAGGCCCGCGTACCGCAAAAAAAAAAAAAAAGTTCATTTTTATGCTTTTAAATATAGCTAAAAATCTAAATTATAAAATTGATATCTTAAAATTGATCTATTTAAGCCTACAGCTGTAGTATACATACCATATTTCGTTTTTCTGCAACAGAAGTGAGGAATGAGGTATATAAGTGCAGACTAAGACCAAAGAGAGAAAAGCACTGACTTTTATATAAGAGAAAAACTTATTGAAAACTAGATGACTTGAAGCACTGACTCTGACTACAAGGGGCAGGACTTCTCTTTTTTTTTAATTTTTTTGGCTGCATTGGGTCTTCATTGCTGCGCAAGGGCTTTCTCCAGTTGTGGCGAGCGGGGGTTACTCTTCATTGCGGTGCACGGGCTTCTCATTGTGGTGGCTTCTCTTGTTGCAGAGCACAGGCTCTAGGTGTGCAAGCTTCAGTAGTTGTGTCACGCAGCCTCAGTAGTTGTGGCTCACGGGCTTAGTTGCTCCGTAGCATGTGGGAATCTTCCCTGGCCAGGGATCGGACCCATGTCCCCTGCGTTGGCAGGCAGATTCTTAACCACTGTGCCACCAGGGAAGTCCCGGGGCAGGAATTTTCTAAAAGCTAATTCCCAGGGCAATTTTTCTTACATCTTTTCTCCCATTGACACGTCAGAAGAGAAGCTACTGAAAAAAGTTTTGTGCCAAAAAATTCAGTGATGAATGTATTCTTAGAAAAAAGGCAGTCATCTTCTATGGCTGTGGTTCTCAAGTTTAGAACACATCAGAATCACCTGGAGGGAGTGTCAGACCACAGATTGTTGGGTCCTGATTCAGGGGGTCTGGAATGGGACTTGAGAATTTGCATTTCTCACAAGCTCCCAGGTGATGCTGTTGCTGCTGGTGGTGGTCTAGAAGCTGTATGCTGAGTGTGCTCTCTGGAGCATAAGTGCCGAGGGGCTATTGATACTCAATCAGAAGGCTCCAGGGCAGTAGTTCTCAATCCTCACTAAAAGTCAGAAGCACATAATGAACTTCTTCAAAATACTGATGTCTGGGCTACATAGCTGTCGTTTATTTTTCTGTTTGTCTCTGGTGAGGCCCAGGCATTGAGAACACCTGGGTTTGCCTAAATTGATAAATATGAACATTGATTTCATATTTTTAAATTAATTTTTAAATTTTGTCGTATTAAAAATAATCCTAGAAGAACAAAAGAGCAGACAGCAGGATTTCAGGTTAAATATGGTGGTTTAAAAACAGGCATTTACTAAGCTCTCTCCCAAAACCTCACAAAAACAATGGTAATGGGGCAAAAAAAGAAAAAAGAAAACAGTCATTAACACAGAAGGTCTAAGAGAATAGGATAGGAAAACACCACAATAAAAATGTTGATATTAGAAAACAGAAGAGTGAAAACTGACTTAGCTAACCAGAGGAGGCTGAATTCTACACCCATGAATCCTTTTAGGGAAACCTAAAAGGAGTTTGTTTCTTGCTGTGGAACCCCAGAAAGTCTCAGGAGCTGGAAGCACCAGGTGCCTTTGTGAATGGGGGAGAAAGGGAGGCTGAAACAAGAGAACTGAGAAACAACTAGACCCTCAGATCCCTACCCTCACTCTATATCAGTGGTTATTAGAGTATGGTCCAGGGACTCCTGGGATACCCAAGACCCTTTCAGGAGTCCATAAGATCAAAGCTATTTTCAAAATAATACTATGACAATTATTTGCCATTTTCACTCTCATTTTCTCACAAGTGTACAGTTGGGTTTCCCAGTATTTATATAACATGTGACAATGTCATTGCTCTGACAGCTAATGGAATGTATGCTTGTATAGTCTTGTTTTCTAGACTTTTCTAAGGTATGATGTTTTGGGGTATAAATATGTATGTTTTCAAAGGTTAACTCAGTTTGTTCTCAATACTTCTACTGTGTTCTTACAAGCTATTTTTATTATACCTGCTATGATCTGTGTAACCTTAAAATCATCCAATAAGTTATTTTGAAATTCTAATGTTTTTCTTATGCCTATATGAAAGTAAGAACATTTTGTTGTCTTATTTTGCAAGTAACATTTTAAAATTATTCTGAAGGCTTTTCTAAATTTAAAATCTAGAAAAGTCTTAGAAATAATTTTAAATTTAGAAAAGCATCTTATAGAGTAGTTTATCATACTTCATTGGCTAGAAAGGTACACAAGGTAGCTAAAAGAGCGATAGAGGCTTCTACAGTTGACATTGCTGAATGCCTGCTGGATGAAAAGTCAGTAAAAGTTACTAAAAGAAATCACCCCGGGACCATTTCCCAAAAATACATTAACTCGTTAAAGATTTAGCTGCAAACATGAAGACAAAGTTAGTATCTCCGGATATTAATATCTTGATAAATACAGACATAGCTTTTTTTTGTATCCATCCAACATAAACACCAACTAACCACTGATAAAGATCTTCTTTTATGTGAATAATAGTAAAATACACTTGGTGTATTGGTACTAAACACAAATGCTTGGCACTAAATACAAATGGTGATGAAATACATAAAGTGTTAAATAATTTATTTGACTCTCATGGTTTGTTCTGGAAAAACTATTTGACATTTGGGCTGATGGTACCAAAGCAACAGTGGACAAAAGAGCTTAACACAAATCAAGGCAGGAACGTCAAACTGTGCTGGTGGTCATGTCACATACTTGCAATAAAACAAAAATGTCAGTTTTACTTAATAATTCCCCAAAGTAAAAGTAATAAAAATTATAAATTTTATTAAATTTTAACCCGAGTACACATTTAAAAAATATTCTACATGACTAAATGAGAAATATACATAAAAGACGTCACTTCCACAGCAAAGTATGATGATGGTTGTCTCAAGGATAAACACTTACATGATTGTTTGATTTGCAAACTGAATTGGTCATTTTTTTATGAGCAAAATTTTTACTTGAAAGAATGACTGACAGACAAATTATGGTTATTCAGACTTGGGTATTTGGAAGACATTTTTCTCAAAAATGAACAAAATAAGCCTATCACTTCAAGGATAACAACTGATAGAACTTGTTGCTGATTATAAATTTTGAACTGTTAAGTGAAAATTAGAATTTTAGAATATTTGTATCTGCCACCATGAGGTTGTCAGCTTCCCAAAACTTAAAGACTTTTTCTGATTAGGTCAGGGGTGATATTAATAAATGTGCTTTTTTGATGTTTCATAATAAAATGTATCAACATTTGGAAGATCTGCATAACTCACAACTCAATAAAACAATATTTTCCAAATGATCAATGCATGATGTTAAAATGATGCATGGGTAAAAGATACATTCAAAATGCAAAACCAAAAAATTTAATGCATCAGAGTATGAAAAGTTCATAAACATGGCTTCATAGTCCATATTGCAACTAACCTTTAGGAAGCTATCGCTTGTTGAATTTTGGTGTAGTATCTGAGAAGAACAGCCGCAATAAATTGAAAAAGACTATTTAAAATACTCCTCCCTTTTTAAGCCACATATCTCCATGAAGGCAAATTGTCTTCATATTTTTAAACCAAAACAATATGTTGCCACAAAACATAGAAGATATAAGAATACACATATCTTCAATTAAGCTAGGTGTTAAAGAGATTTTCAAGAATATAAAATAATGCCACTCTTCTCACTAACATTTTTTTTGGAAAATATAGTTATTTTATAAAAATACATTATTTGTGGTAAAATGAAATGAGTTTATTATTTTAAAATAAACGTCTTTAAAATTTCTGTTTTAATTATAATACAGTAGGTATCTATAAATATGATCCACTACCCTACATAGTTGAGAAACTGTCCCATTTCCAAGAGAGCAGAGCATTGGAGGTTGAGCTAGAGTCAGGGCCACCAAACATAGATGAGGTGGGGGCAACCACACTGAAAACAACAGGAATAAGTGAAAGGCTACATACTAAACAATGAGATATCCAGCTCCTTTCTTAGATATGAGGATGCTAGCAGATTTATACTTCCAAGTTGGCAGAAGAGATAATTCTTCTCTGGAAAAACTAAATTGCACATAAGAAAAGACCAACAGATATGGCCAGTTAGGAATCCCCTAATGTAATAACCCAGGCAGATCACCCTACATAGACCCTCAACTAGTTGAGAAGAAATGTCCATGAGGAAAAAAACATCCAATCAGTTTTTCATGCCTCTCTTTTAAATAGGAATAGAGATCTAAGGATCATTTGACAATTTGAGGAAAATCTTTAATATGAAAGACAAAAAAAAAAAAAAGAAAGAAATGGGGGGAGGAGGGAAGAACATAGAGGGAAAAAAGTTTAATGAAGAAATCATAAGAAAAGTATTGAAGAAGAAAGAAAGGAAAGGAAAGGAAGGGAGGAAGGAAGAGGGAGGAAGGCAAAAGGAGGGAGAGAAAGAGGGAGGGAAGAGAAAATAAGAAAAGAAACAAAATAAACAAACACAACTAAAATTGATATATTCAGAGAGAAAAATGATTTTGCATCCAGAAACAAGAAAAGAAGCCATAAAAAGGAAGCTTTGAAAAATAGGTTTTGGAAATTAGAAATATGATAACAGAAATGAAAATTTCAACAGAAAACATAGATGATTAAGGAGATTTAGCAGAAAACAGAAGAAAAAAACAAGGGAGAGAAAAATATATAAAAATTAGACTACTGTTTGAGGAGTTCTCATATCTGAATAATGGAAGTTCCAGAGAGAGAGAGAGAGGGAGAGAGAGAGAGAGAGGGAGCGCAAAAAAGGAGAAGAAAATCATCAAAGAAAAAAATTCAGAAAAATTTCCCTAAACTGAAGGGTATGAGTTTCAGATTGAGAGGGTCCACCACATACCTAGTAAACAGAATAAAAAGAGAGTCACACAAAGGATCACTGAAGACAAAAAGAAGATTTTACAAGGACCAACAGAGAAAAAACAGGGCAAATAAAAGGAATGGAAATTTAAAAGGATCAGATTTCTCAACAGTTACAAGAAAAGCTAGAATAAAATGGAGCCAAAGCATCAAAATCCAAGGGAAATCTGTATGCATCCAAAATATGAATCAAATTCTAATACAAGGTCTCAACAAGTTTACCTCTCATTTATCTTTTCTCAGAAAGTTCTTGGAAAAAAAATGTTCCACCAAAATGAGGGAGTAAACTTCATAAAAAGGCATGCATCCAACAAATAAGAGAGCCAAAAGGAATCCCTAGGATGATGGTGAAGGGAGATCCCAGGACAACAGCTGTGCAGGAAGCACGGAGATCAATTAGTCCAGATGGAACCAGAGGAGAGACTGCTCCAGGAGAACACCTCTAAGGACAAGATGAAACTGATGGCTACCTGGAGTGTTTGCACAAAGAGAGAGATCTACTAATCTGGTACAGAATTTAGGCATGACTTAGGGAAAGACTAATAAGAAATTAAGCAAATGAAAAAGAGTTATTAACTGCAGGGAAAACAAAAAGTTGTGGAAGAAAGAAAATGTAATCATTGCACGCACATTCTCTTCTGCAAGTCATATTTACATAGGAATAAAAATATGAGCACTGAATTCTGATCTAACCAATACTTAAGATATAAAATATTGGAGAATGGGGAAATGTAAGTATGTTTCAGTGTGTGATGAGTTAGGGAGGTATGAGAGCTAAATTCTTATCTTCCATAGTAGGAAATTAATAGATAATATTTAAATTGGAAAAAAATTTTAAATATCATTAGATTGTTATTTAGAAATATGGAAAGAAATATAAGAAGTGGCTAAAATTGTGATGAATGCTTCTGGGGAGGGGGAATTGGAGTTGGGAAGGGTGGAGCTGGGTATTGATGGTTTCTATTATAAACAAGAATAAGGATGTAATAAGGATGTAATAAATACATCCGTATTACAGAAAAATTGGAAACTATAGAAAAGTAAAGATGACCATAAAACCATCCCTATACTCCTTACATCTAAAGGTTAATACTATTAACCTATTAGTAACTTTTCTTTGAGTTTCTGCATATTTTTATATTATTGAGGTATGAATTGTATATTTTTTATTTTATTTGATTCACTTAAAAGCATTTTCTTATTTATTTTTCATAACTATTTTCACAATATATTATTTAATATTATATAATATATTCAGGTGTTACAATTTAGCCTTTTTTCCTATATCTTATTATGAAAAATTTCAAACAGAAGCAGATGGAAAGAATTGTAGAGTGAAAAAAATATATCCACCACCTAGGTTCTACCATTAACATTTTGCTAATGTTATCAATCTATCTATCCCTCTATCCATCCATTGATCCATTTTCTGTTTTGAGGCATTTCAAATAAGTTGCAGACTTTAGTATACTTCATCCTAAACACTTCATCAATCATACTATTAACTAGAGTTCTTTAATAGAGTTCTCTAATATCTGTTATGGTTCTTTTTCTTAAGTAAATTTTACATATAATGATCTGCACAAAACTTAAATGTATCATTTGATGAATTTTGACAAAAGCATACATAATCCTGTGTAACCCAAATCCCTATCAAAGTGTAGAACATTACAATTACCCCAGAAAAGTCCCTCTTGTGCCTTTCGCTCTTGATCCATGTCTCTACCCCCTACACCTATAGAGGCAATTTTCTAATTTTCACAGTCTATTCCAGAACTTCATATAATTGGAAAAACACAAATATGCTGTTTTATATAAGGCTTTTTTTTCCACTTAGCGAGATTCATTTATGTTGTGAAGTGTATCATTACTTTGTTTTTTGATCTTGCTGAGTATCATTCCTTTATACAACTATACAATAGTTTGTTTAACCCATTCTCTTGCTGATGGACACCTGGGCTGTTTCTAGTTTTTACCTATCATTAATAAAACTGCTATGAACATTCTTATAAAAGTGTTTGTGTGGCATGTTTTTATTTCCTTTGGGTAAATACCTTGTGATGGAATTGCTCTGTCATAGGTTAGGTATATTTTATTTATATAAGAAATTGCCAGATATTCCAAAATGAACCCGATATACTATAATGATATCAAGAATTTTTAATGTGTCATTTTGATGTTATATTTTCAAGGAATTTGTCCATTTCAATTGTCAAATTGGTTGGCATAAAGTTGTTCATAATGTTCCCTTATTATACTTTTAATATCTATGCGATCGATAGTGAGAATCCCTTTTTTATTCCTGATACTGGCAATTTCTGTTTTTTCTTTCCCATTCTCTCTTTCTCTCTCTCCCTCTATCTTTCAATCTCTCTCTCTAAGTTTTCAAATTTGTTCACCTATTCAAAGAAATACTTCCGGCTTTGTAAATTTTCTTTACTGCTTGTCTATTCTATGTTTTATTGCTTTCTGCTTTTACCTTTGTAATTTTCTTTATTTTACTTGGTTTGAGTTTAGTTTGTTCTTTTTCTAGCTTCTTAAGATAGAAACTAAAAAAGGTCATTGATACCAATGTTTCTTCTTTTCTAATATAAGCATATTAGAATATAGATTTCCCTCTAAGCTCTGTTTTTTCTGAATTCCACCAATTTTGATAAAATATATCATACTCATTTCAAAATATTTCTTACTTTCCCTCATGATTACTTCTTTGATCCATAGATTATTTCAAAGTGTGTTATTTAATTTCAAAATATTTAGGTATTTTATAGATATTTTTCTTACTGATATCTAACTTAATTTCTTTGTCATCAAAACAGACACATGAAAAGATGCTCAACATTGCTAATTATTAGAGAAATGCAAATTAAAACTACAATGAGGTATTACCTTACACTGGTCAGAATGGCCATCATCAAAAAGTCTATAAACAATAAATGCTGGAGAGGGTGTGGAGAAAAGGGAACCCTCCTACACTGTTGGTGGGAATGTAAATTGGTGAAACCACTACGGAAAACAGTATGGAAGTTCCTTTAAAAACTAAAAATAGAGCTACCATATGACCCAGCAATCCCACTCCTGGGCATATATCCAGAAAAGACGAACACTCTAATTTGAAAAGATACATGCACCCCAATGTTCATAGCAGCAACTAATTACAATAGCCAAGACATGGAAGCAACCTAAATGTCCATCAACAGATGAATGATAAAGCAGATGTGGTATATATATAGATACACAATGGACTATTACTCACCCCTAAAAAGAATGAAATATTGTCATTTGCAGCAACATGGGTGGACCTAGAGATTATCATACTGAGTAAAGTAAGTCAGACAAAGACAAATATTATATGCTATCACTTATATGTGGAATCTAAAAAATAATACAAATGAATTTATTTACAAAACAGAAACAGTCTCACAGACATAGGAAACAAACTTATGGTTACCAAAGGGGAAAGGGGGAGGGATAAATTAGAAGTATGGGATTAACAGATATACACCACTGTATATAAAACAGATAAGCAACAAAGATTTACTGTATAGCACAGGGAACTATATTCAACATCTTGTAGTAACCTGTAATGGAAAATAATCTGAAAAAAAATACATATATATATAACTGAATCACTTTGCTGTACACCTGAAACTAACACAATATTGCAAATCAACTATATTTCGATTAAAAAATTCTGTATTATTTCAATCCTTTCAAATTTATTGAGACTTGTTTTATAGCTGAGCATATAGATCTATCTTGATGAATGTTCCATGGGCACTGGAAAAGAATGTATGTTCAACTCAGCCTACAACTGTCAATTAGGTCAAGCTGATTGATAGTGTTATTCAAATCTTCTATATCCTTTCTGTTTTTAATCTAGTTGTCCTATTAATTACTGAAAGAAACGCTTTTAAATCTCCAACTACGAAAGTAGATTTATCCATTTTTCCACCTTTTGTTCTTTTAGTTTTTTCTTTGGGTACTTTGAATCTCTGTTATTATGTATTGTTTCTATAGTTTTCTATTGCTGCTCTAAAAAATTATCACAAACAGTGGCTTAAAACAATCCAAATTTATTATAGTTCTGTATGTTAGAAATTAACATGGATCTCACTGTGTTAAAATCAAAGTATTAGGAGGGCTGTATTCCTTCTGGAAGTGCTAGAGAAGAATCCATGTCCTTGACTTTTCCAGCTTCTAGAGGCTGCCCTTATTCCTTCACTCATGACCCCCTTCTTCCACCTTCAAATCCAACAATAGCAGGTCAAATCCTTCTCACATCACATCACTCTGACTTCCTCTTCTGTAGTTAAATCCTCCCATGCCTCCTCTTTTCTGACTCCCTCTTCCACGCTGATGGTTACGCTGGGTCCATCTGGATAATCCAAGATAATCTCCCTACTTTAGGTCAGCAACCTTAGTTCTATCCACAGCCTTAATTCTAGGAATACAATTTCACAGTCTTCTTAGAGTAAATATTGTATTACTTCACGTTAAAAAAAACTTGGAACAGTATAACTCCATTTACAGCCTCCTCCCTTCATCATCCTTTGTGGTATTATTGCCGTATATTTTTACAACTCTATATGTTATAAACCCCATAATACAATGTTATATATTTGTATTAGAGTCAGGTTTTTTAGAAGAAATTAAGAGAAAAATATATTTATCTATAAATTTACACTTTCCAAAGCATTTCATTATTTTCTGAGATCCAACTTTCCTTCTGATGTTACTTCTGTCAGAAGAACTTCCTTTAGTATTTCTTGTAGCACAGGTCTGCCGGCTTTCACTTACCAAAAACATCTTTATTTCACTTTCATTTTAAAAGAATATTTTTCTAGATAGAGAATTCTGGTTTGACTTTTTCTTCTTTAGCACTTTAAAGATGCAGTTCCATTGTCTTCTGTTCTCCATTTTTTCTGATGTCAGGTTAGCCATCATTTGTGTCTTTGCTCTCTATGTAAAGTGTCATTTTTATCTGAATGCTTTGAAGATTTTTCTCCATCCTTTTGTTCTCAACAGTTTAAATATTATGTCCAGGTGTGATTTCCCTTGTATTTTTCCTTCTTAGGGCTTGCTTAGCTTCTTGGTTCTATAAGTTAATGTTTTTCACCAAATTTGAGAGAAGTTCAGCTTTGGTTTCTTTTTTTAAAAAAATATTTATTTATTAATGTATTAATTAATTAATTAATTTTGGCTGTGCCAGGTCTTAGTTGTGGTATGCGGGATCTTTAGTTGAGGCATGCAGTCTCCTTAGTTGCAGCATATGGACTTCTTAGTTGCGGCATGCGGACTCGTAGTTGCAGCATGCAAACTCTTTGTTGTGGCATGCGTGCGGGATCTAGTTCCCCAACCATTAGTCGAACCTGGGCCCCCTGCATTGGGAATGCGGAGCCTTAGCCATTGGACCACCAGGGAAGTCCCCAGGTTTGGTTTCTTAAAAAAAGTTTTCTGCCTCATTCTCTCTCTCTTGTCCTCTGGATTCTGATTGCACAGATGTTACTTGATATTGGCAGTGAGGTTGCTGAACCTTTGGCAATTTTCTTCCCAATATTTTTCCTCTGTTCTTTAATTGTATACTTTCAAATGATCTGTATGCAAGTTCACTCACCCTTTCTTCTGTACTTTCCAATCTCTTAGTAAGCCCATCCAGTGAGTCTTTCATTTCAGTTATTTATTTAGTTATTTATTTTGGTCGCACCACAGGGCTTGTGGGATCTTAGTTCCCCAATCAGAGATCGAACCTGTGCCCCTTGCATTGGAAGCATGGAGTCCTAACCACTGGACCACCACAGAATTCCCATCATTTCAGTGTTCTATTTTTTTCTTTAATAATTTCATTTGGTTCTGTTTTATATATATATATAGTTTCCATGTCACTGCTGATATTTCCCTATGTATTCACTCAATATGGACATTTTCCCTTAACTATTTGAATATATGTGCAATAGCTTCTTTAAAATCCTTGTCAGCTAATCCTATTATCTGGGTCATCTCAGGGTTTCAAGTTATAGATCATTCTCTTGGCGATGGGCCACATTTTTCTGTTTCTTTGCATGTCTAGTAATTTTTAAATTGTATACTGGAAAGTGTGGTTGATATGTTGTAGAGACAGAAGAGTGTTGGTTTGGGATCTAGCAGGCAGTTAGATGAACGTCTGGTCATCTTGTTCTTGTGGCAGCTGCAGTTCAGACTTTGTTAGGGTGAGCCTGTTGTGGTTACACATTAGACTTAAGGCAAATCCTTAGTCCTGGAACATAGACTTTACTCCTGAGGCATGTCTTTTAGTTTTCACTGTAAAGCACAAGGTGTTTATCAAGCCCCTCAATTTGTGAGATTCAAATTCCAATCTCTGTCCCTCATGTGACAGACAGCAGCTGAAATTTCTGTTCAAATTTGTCAGGCTTCCAGCTGTTGTTTTCTCCCAGGCTCCTTGAAGTCTCCCTTAAATATGCACAGTTCAGGGATGAGGCAAAGATTTGAAAGGAAGTTTATATGCATATTTGGTGTTCTGCCCCATAACTCCATCTTTCTGATATTTCCACCTTCTGACTTTTTTTTCCGACACCTCAAATCAATATGACCATGTATTTCTTTTGAGTTTAAAGCCACCTCATACTGTATGGATTCTTAAGTAACCACAGATCTCACCAGTGCCATTCACTTCTTTCAGGAATTGAATAACTTCCTCTAGCTTTTGCTGCCTTTTGATCACTCTTTGTGTGTGTGTGTGTGTGTGTGTGTGTGTGTGTATTTAATTATTGTCCAGATTTATCACTGCTATCTGATACAAGCTATTCCACCATTCCTGTAATTGGAACTTCATCTCACTAACTCTTTCTGGGTTTTCTGCATGGGTTGGTGGGCAGAACCAATCATCAAGTCGTATATCTTGGTCCTGAAAATCCAAGAGCATAAAAGTCCAAATCAAAATAGTCTAACTATATAGATTTATTCATTTATGACTTCAGACTCAGAGTTCTGGTTGTTCAAGCTCCAAGCTCAATATCCTAGTATTGAATTGATTCTTTTGGCTAGATGAATACTGACAAATTCTATTCTCCTTTTTTTTTCCTGACAGTGACTCTTGATTTCCTTTACATCATTAAGAAATTTTCACCTCAGCATTTCTCAGGGTTAGAGAAACATGGCATTTGGCTTTAATTTTCACTGAGTCCTCCTGGCCAAGATTTCTCGGAATTGTTCCATGACTATTCCAAGTCTTGACTGAAAATTATGGCTGTAAGGAATAAATGGTAGAGTCCAGGTGCTACTTGTTGTCCCCAAATGAGTGCTGATCCTGGAGCCAAAAGAAACACAACCCCATGCCTGCTTTGGGGGTATTTTTAGAGTAGTTACAAACACATGATATTTATCTTGAGAGATGGCCAATATTTTTTCAAATAGCTAATAAACAGACTGTATTTACAAAAACGTATTTTTCCTTTATAAAAAAAAATACTGTGCTCACTTCACTGCATTTGTACTATGGAGAGTACTTGAGTAGGGGAAAAAAACTTTCTCTGATCCCTCCCTGTCAGCCATGATAACTGAGCAATGCTTACATTCTTACCCACTAATTTTTGTACACTTCTCATTACTTCCCTTTATAAACACTATAAATTCTCCAGTCTCTTGTCTTTATGCTACATTATCCAGATAGCTTTTGGCGAGGACACTGAAGAGGATTTGAATTCCACCAATAGAATGTAATATTTCCAGTATAGGATCATTGTCTTGTTACCAAAGCAGTAACAGTTAAGAGAAGCCCATGGAGTGAGACAGACCCAACTTCAAGTCCAAAATCTGCCACTTTCTGTGTAATCTTTGGATTTTATACATCTTCCTCTAAGTTGTAGAAAAATATAGATAAAAACAGTCCTGACCTCATTTGGTTGTTCTGAGGATCAGATATGGTAAGATACATAAAGGTTCCTGCCACATTGTTATTATTATCATTGTCGTTATTCCCCCCCCCCCCACCGCCCAGTAAATGCCCAATTAACAGTTGCCTAAATAAGCACTTGTTGAACTGAATAAGTGCTATTCTGGTAAAAGAGAAAACACACAAATTACAAAAACAAGTATAAAAAATAGTAATTGTAAGTTATGGTAAGTGCTATGGAAAAATGAGCTAAGAAAGACAATTAAATAGGTGGTTTACTTTAGATAGGATCATCAGGGAAGGCCTCTTGAAGGAGGTGACATGTAAGCTGAATCTTAAGAGATGAGAAGGAGTAAGCTACGCAGAATATGAAGATAACAGCATTCCAAGCAGAAGGAATGACACATACAAAGTTCTTGAGGCAGACATGCATGTGAACTCTCTACAAACTGAAAGTCCTCACCAGTGTGTTGGGACAGAATGAGTAAGGGCAGGACGGCATCAGACGAGAGCAGAGGCCAAACACAAAGAGCCTTACAGGCCAGAGTAGAGTCTGGCTTGTGGTCTACATGCAAAGGGAAGGCACTGAGGAGTTTTAAGCAAGGGAAGGACAAGATCCTCAGACCCACTCAATCCATGACTCACAACGACAAACTGAAGGAGGATAAGAATTTCTGGAAATATTTGGAACTTGTTGTTTACAGAAACTAAGAGTATAAATGCAGAATAAAATATTTTTCATTATGATTAAAGTTATTGATTGCCAACAACTAATTTTGGAGTTAGTTTTAACTTTTTTATTGGAGCACGAAAGATAGTTTATTAAATTTCAGTTATAACTTCATGACAACTACTTATCTTTCATTTCACAGCATCTGATAATAAGTAAGAGCAAAAATGGTGAATACCTACTGTTGCCAGGTAACTGCATCCACTGTGTTTCCTGCCACCTTCATGAATCTGTAGGAAACAGAAAGAACAAAGATATTGCAACTTAAAGTAAACCATACCCCCAGGGTTAAAATAGAATAAGCTGAGGCAGAGATGAGGCCAATCCTTGGGCAACTATGCTTTCTGAGAGGGCCCACAGCCATGGCCTATCCACAGGTATTGGAAGTTAAAAGGTACAGAAGGTGAAAGAAATCACACTTTCAGCTCTCCACACATCCTTTACCATCTGGAAATCAAGACCCCAAGACAGCATTATACCTACGTCTGTCTTTCCAATCCCATGCCTGATGGCTCCCACATTGCCTTCCCTGTGACCAAAACTCATCTGTCACATTTCCTATTCTCTAAGGATTCTGAGATCTACTAGGAAACAAACGATAACATTTTCCAAGGATGACAACACAACATATGCCTTTGAAAAACCTCAGGCCTCTCCTTCTATAGAGAGCATGGGAAAACCCAACTTATTTATATAAGTATATAAGTATGAAGCACTAACAAATATGCCCTAGTGATGGGCTGCCACAGCTGTCTAAGTGTAGAAACCTGAGCACCACATAGAGAAATTTAACCATTTCTGGAGCAGCTAAGTAGAGAACTGAGTGTCTCGACCAGGATGCTCCGCTCAAAACGGAAACCAGACTTGTTTCCCTGCAAAGCACTGAGCAAAGTCTTGCTAGCAATTTACCACCCTCCTGTGCCCCTTGGGGTTCCACCAGAAACATAGTGACAGGAGAGAGCATCCAAGGCCACACAGATTCCATAAGGTATCATAAACTGCAAGTCTGTGAATAACTCAATTATCGACCTGCCTCCTTTTAGCCATCCACATGTTCTGAGGCCATGTGCTGTCATGACTCGTGTTACTATTTGAGAGAGCTACCACTCAGACACAGGAAATCAAAAGGAACATCTCAGTTCTTTCAGATCTTACTTTCAATTCTCTTTCCTGAGATCCTGGAAGGGGACTTTTCCTCAGACAGGAACAATCTTCCATCAGTACTTCATAAACAAAGAATTTGTCCACTGAGAAGGGAGAAGGATGGTATTTTGTCAAGAACGCCCTACCCCTGCCCTACTCCAGCCTAACCTTGCCAGGAGGACACATGGCAAAGGGTGTGCTTGCACTGCCCAGACAGAGGCTCTGTTTTGCCCTGATGGTGGAAGAGGACTGAGTCTCTGCAGGACTGGGTGAGAGAAGGAGAAGGGATACCAGGACTACTGTTTAGTAGCAGAGTGATGTTCATAAAAGAAGATGAAGAGGACGGAGAGTAGGGAGACAATGAGGAGGGGAAGGAGAAGGGGGAGGGAGAAGGGAAGGGGAAAGAACGGGATGGGGAGGCAGCTTGGCTCTTGCCTGTATGGTCTTGCCTCTTTTTGTCGAGTACCACTCAGCAGTCCAGGAGCAAGAAAGTGGGAAATGGAGCATAGGGTTGATTGAGGAATGAAAGTGGTTGCTGAGCAGGATCAAAACATAAATGGGGACTGGAGGGAATATAACATTTACTGAATACCTATTTAGTACCAGGTATTCGCATGTATTTCCTTCATATAATTCTCAAAATTGCTTTGCTTGGTGAGGTGGATATTATTAATCTCATTATACAGGTTACCAACTTCCCTACTGGCTAGAGAAGTAGTATTTCCAGACACCCTAACCAGCTCATTTTTATGGGATCATGCCACCCCTCCTAGCAGTACTTCTTAGGAAGCAGGACATAGGAACCCTCTGCTTTCGGACCCCACGGATTTCTTTCTCTTCTCCTCTCCTTTCTCCAGCCCAGAAAAATCTCTTGACTCTGGGAGGGTAGCTCCACTCTCCTCACCATTTCTAGCCCTATGCCCAGGATTCTTCCTTTAAAATTCAAAAGCTGGAAAAGCTGTGCATTCTCTTCTCCATCCTGTCATGTGCCACCCCTGAGTCAATAAGCACACAACCAGCTATCTGCTTGAACAGACGGGAGAAAAATGGAAAAGCCCAGGGAGAAGGAAAACAGATTAGGATCCAAAATACTATAGCTGCCACATAAGCACTCTAAGCTGTGGAAACCTGATGGTAATCTTAGAAGTAGGATAAACCAAAAATTAATATGGGGAAATGAAATTTTGTACCCCCTCCCCAGGATATTTTAAAAATTAGAAAACCTAGGCAAACTTAGATACAAGTGTCATTAAAAAAATATATATATACATATATAAATATATTTACATGGGCTTTACTCCTCCAAAATTATTTCTAAAATCTCTGAAAAGTAAAACTGCCTCCATTTACATATAAAAATAACCATAATAAAAATTACACTGACATTTAGAGTGCTTTCTCATTAAAATTTTTTTTCAGCTTCTTATGTATATAATTTCACATAACTCTCAAAACAGCCCTGGTAGGCAGATATTTCTAATTTATAGTGGAGGTTGGTAAGTCTCATAGAGGTTATGCGATTTGTTCAAATTCATAGAGTAGTGCAAACTAAACTCAGGTTTTCTGATTCCAAACCCTATGTTGCCTTCAAGCTGTTTTCACTGAGGCCACGAATTATTAAGATGCAAAAAATAAGTTGAATTTTTGCCTTGAGAAAACACTACCTTATTTTTTGGAAAAAGAATAAAAGGCCTCAGCACCTTCTTTGCTTGTGGCTTCCTCTCACAGACCTGAGCATTTCAGTGTTATTTGTAAGACTAGGTGCTGGAGCAGGTGTCGAAAGGTGACTGACTCAGGGCCTCTGCTATAAGACAATCACAGTAAAGTCAAGAAGACAGACACTGAGACAAATTTGTCTCTTTGTGTTGCATTACTGGTGCAAACTAACTGCTGTGGGAGAGCAGTCAAGGGAGTAGCTAGCTCTACCTTCTATGGTGTTAGAAGAGGGATAAGCATTGAGTAAATCTTCACATCTCACAAGAGGTTGAATCTAGCATTGAAAGAAGGGTAGGATTTTGCCATGAAGAGCAGGCCAGGCATACAGCAGCTTGAGCAAAGCATGGTAGAGTCAAGGTGAGTGTTTTCTCAGGAGTCCAGGATATCTGGATATCAGGGGACAGGTAAGGGAGTGGTAGGAAGTCAGCCTGGTCAGATAACTAGTTGCTAGCCTGTGATGCCAACACATCTGGCCTTTATTCCTTAACATCTCGGTACAAGTCGAGGTCTTCTTTATCTTTGTATGGTTAGCATCCAACACAATATTGTAAAATACAGCTAGCTCCTCCTGCATGTTGGATTTATCCTGTGCTTAAGCAAGTGAGGGTGTGTCAGGATCAGACTTGAGTTTTAGGAAGATTACTCTGGCTATGGTAAAGGTGAAAGGTAGTGTGGTGTGGACAAACTGGAGGGATATGACTGCAGAGTGACGGGAGGCTTTGAAATGTGGGAACGAAAAAAGACACAGTTGAAAAAAACACTGTTGGAGCACTGAAGAGGACTCGGCAGGTGAGTTTAAGTGAGGAAGCGGTGTAAGAGAGAACCCCAAAGTTTTAACTGTGGTAATGCCATTGCCTAAGATGGGAAATCCAGGAATAGACTTTAATGCTGGTGTTGGTGAATGTACTCCAATCCTTCTGAAAATGCCTCAAAGAACTTGAAGTAAATAGTCATTGATGATAACATTCACAAGAAAATTAGGAGGAAAAAATCATCATCAATGCTCTGCCTGGCTAAAAGGCTCTGGACAGGCAATTAAGAACACATCTAATTTGGTGTCTTAGAAGCTGGAAACTTGTTATGTATGATACTATAATCTGGATATCCTCATATGCATTGAATAGTTTGTTCTGCTACAGGTTGATAATTAAGTCTTTAAATAACCTTCCATTATCAAAAGTTACATTATAAAAAGAATGGGAAAACTAGAGTTAGGAACATTTAAGGTAATGCTAATGTTTTCTCCCCACACCCCTCCCCCACCCGCAAAGAAAATCTATAATATCTATAATTAAATATGAAATATACTGGACCCATATGTAGAATATTATATAGTTTACAGAGAAATATTTTTAAATTGAATATAGGAAAAGACCTACCATGATCCTGGATAGGAAAATCAATTATTCTTCCTAACCTAATTTATGGGTTTAATGAAATTGTAATAAAAAAATCCCATCAGATATTTTTGAAACTTTGCAAAATCATTCTAACATGCATCTGAAAGAAGCCAAGAATGTTCTGATAAAACTGTAATACTGAAAAGATATTTATTTGATCTACCATATATTAAAATATACCATAAAACCTGCAATTATTAAAACATTCCTAGGCATTAGTCAGGAGATCTTAGTAAAGAGATCAGGAATTAGTAAGGATATCTATGGAACAGAAGAGATTTTTTACAAAAATTTATATATAAGAATTTATTACATGGAAAAGAATTTAGTATGTGAAAAATTGAAGCATGTTTTTAATAGTGCTACATGATTTGTAGCTATTTGGGAAGACAGTAAAGTCAGATCCTTACCTGAAGTCTTATTTTGTAAAAGAAATAAAAATTAGTAAAATATACTTTCATTTCATTTTAATATTTTTAAAAATTTGTCAATCACTATTTAATATGTTTAGACCAATGATATTATTATCTTAACTTTAGTAGCATATTTAAGCAGTAGAAAAGTTGTTTTAGCTAACTTTACGGGAAAAAATTATTAAATATATGTTCATATGAAAACTGTTGTAAACTACTTTCTTCCTTTTTCCCTCTTGGCAAAATGATGAGAACAACTTCAAACATATGGAAGCATTTTTACACTTATTCTGATGAGGAAGAATCTAATTCAGGAATAATGTCAAACAAAATATGCACTTCCAAATACTACCAGGATGACTAAACATACGTTTGTTTTTTTGAGAAGTGTATAAAACTCATCTAAAATAGAGCAAATGTTCTGTTTTCAGAAGTCTTTGAATGACTGAAAAAAAAAAACTAGAAAAACAAAAACAAATGACAGAAATAACACATAAAGGAAACTGATTAGACAAAACTCCATGGAATAGATATTATAGCCAGTGAATTTGGTGAATTCTCCCCAGACCCATGTTCCCTCTCTGAACACTAGGGTTCTCTGTATCTACCATGTATCTATGTCATTTCCATACTCTGTTTTTATATCTATATTGGCACTGCGGAGGACAACAAGTCCAAAAAGATTATAATTTTCTTTGTTCAAATCTAACATTTATGGATTCTTCTGCTCCTTAGTTTTGCCGGTTTCTCAGAAACTGGCCCAAACCACATAAATGAATAACTTCCACACAGCTGCAGAATGCTCAGCAACAGTAATATTAGAGGTGGAATAACATGCACACAGACTAGTGCTGTCAGGAGTGAAATACCACTGGGAAAGTGAAATTCTGTTTAGGGTCCAGTATTATCCAAGCGTTTTCAACCATCCACCTCCATTCTAATCCCTAGATTTAGGTCTATGAATGAACAAGTAAAAGATGACCCAGGATGTGAATAATGACAAAAAGGAAAGATCTTGGTTTTCCAAGGTTGGATGTCTCCATACCTGAATTATGAAGACAGAAATCCTGGATGATTATTTCAGAGAACAGAAGATGTCTGTCCTCATGCTGACATCCAGTCACTCAAAAAAGGATAAGAGAGGGAAGGGGCAAGGACCTGTACCTAAGAAATTGGCCAGTGCCAGGCAGACCTTTCAGTACTGGGGAATCTTTCCCACTGGAGCAAATATGCTGCTATGGAAAAGAACAAAATATCCCCTTTCATTGTGAGAGTTCCTTTCCTCCCCCAAGGGACCCCAAATCTGGGAGAATTTCTTTCCTTTGTTATCCACCTGCACATATGACGTATCTGAAATGTTGTGGAGCCTTCTCTCCCAGTGCATATCACAGCTCTCTCTTATAATAAGGCACATCTTTATTCATGGTCTTTGGGGTTTGATTTCTGCTTCTGGACCACAGAGTGCAACCCTGAAAACTGGTTTCTGAATTTTGCTCCCAGGAAAGAGGATGAATCCTTCATGGGGAACTGGATGTCCAAATGACTACAAACTTCAGTAAGAGTGTGGCAGCCTGATCCTTCTTTTCCTTGTCCACAGGGAGAATCTTTGGTTATGTAACTAACATGAAAAAGATGTGACAGCCATTCTACACAAAAGCTAGGAAAAACTTGTGAGGAAATTATTCATTTTGAGTTACAGCAAACCAGGCATCTTCTATTTGGTCCAAAGTCACTTACATTTCCATGGCTAATTATATATTAAGCTATACTAGGTTAACTATATATTAAGCTCTAGAAGAAATAAAATACTGATCTCTTTCTTCCCCACCCCCCCTTTTTACTCTCTCCATTTCTCTTTCTCCTTCCATTCCTCCCTTCAAGCCTCCCTTCCTCTCTCCCTCCCTCCCTCCCTTCCTTTTTCTCTCCCCACCCCTATTTATATATAATATTACACTTGCAGTAGGCTGATAAATAGCATGGCTATATGTTCATTGACTTTAATGGCTAGTGCAGCTCTCTATTTAGGCTTCTCTTCTAGCTTATAATTCCTTTAATTTGATAGATTTATAGAGTTTTTAACATACAGGGAGTTGAGAGGGGTGCGACTCTCCACAGAATCTCTCTTGCCAATAAAAGTTACATCCATGAGGCTTAATTTAAGAAGGATCTTAATGAAGAAAGGAAAAAATAAGTTAGCTACCACTTACTGATTGACAGGTACTTGGTAAGCAGTTTACATAATTTATAATCTTATAAGGTAGGTATTATTACTTTCATTTTATAGATGAAGAAACTGCGCTCAAGATCACCCAACTAATAAGTTGCAGAGCTAAGAATCAAATCCATTTCTGACTTTAAATCCCTTGCTTTAACCATGCAGAGATGGCAAATTTGTGATATGTGCTCCCTTTTTCTGAACCCATAGTAGACCTTGGTAATAGATCTCAATACTCTTTCCCTAATCTCAGAATTGGCCTAAGAATCCTTCTCAAGATAGGGTGCCAGGCACTATTACTTGGAACTGGCCCCCAAGATGAAGGCTATTTCATGCTGCTAATGGGGACTTGGGAGGAGGGAGGCTACAGAACAATCTCTGGAATAAAATGGAGGCAGATGTGAGACAATAATACAGAAAGGACAAAATAGGTTTGCTTCATTAGAATGAAGACAAACAGCAGGGGGTTGAGGGATGGTGAAAGAAGATGTTGAAACAGATCTGTAAGGCTATGGCCGGGGCTGGAAGGTGCTGGTTAGGGGAATATTATGACAGACATGTCTCGACAGTCTAAAATGCTGCTGGATTCAGGCAAAGAAGGCTATAACTGACCTGATATGATTTATCCTGGCTGTGGAGCCAGGTGGGAAGGAGGAAAAATGCATCAAGATAACGTGAAGAATTTCACACAGAAAAGCAGACTTTCCAAAAGCTCAAGTCCCGGTATGAAGCTGAGTCTATGAGAGTGAAAACTATGGAACTAAGGTGAAGAGTATTATATATTTTTTCCAGTATGCTAGACCATGTGGCTTCACTCAAAGATGAAAATTCAGGAAAACAGCACCACAAAGTAGAAAGAGCATGGGCCTAGGAGTCAGACAGATACTTGATTTAAGACCTGGCTCCACAACATATTAGCCATGTGACCCTGGATAAGTTGTTTAACCTCCCTGAATGTTTTCAAATGGAGAGAGCCTACTTCCCAAAGGCATTGTGAAGATGAACAAGATAACATACATGAAGAAACAAGGGTACTGCCAGGCACACTGCTGGCACTCAATAAATGTGAGCTTGGTAAATAATTTAGCATTTGTGTACCTCCATTCCTTAATCTGTAAAATAAGATAATAAGACCTGCTATGTCTATATTATAGGGCAGTAGTTCTCATACTTTGGGGTGCAAAGAATCCCTGAAGTCCCTGTTCAAATGCCAATGTCTAGGTCCCATCCCCACACATTCTGGTTGGGTAGGTCTGGGCTGGAGCCTGAGAATCATGCTGCATTTTGCTTTACAGAGATATTTATAGCAGCTTTATTCATAATAAACAACAACCGGACAAAGTGTCCTTCAGTGAGAGAATTGTTAAACAAAATGTAGTCTACCCACACCATGAAACACGACCAGCAATGAAAAGGAGCAAACTATAGACACACGCAGCAACCTGGTTGAATCTCCAGGGAATTATGTTGAGTGGACAATCGAACCCTAAAAGGTTGAGTATTATATTATTCCATTTATGTAACATTTTTGAAATGACAAAATTATAGAAATAGAGAACAGATTAGTGGTTGGCCAGAGTTTTAAGTAAAGAGCGAGAATGAGCAGGATGAAAGAGCGACATGAGATATCCCTGTGGTGATGGAAATGGTCTATATCTTCACTGTATCAATGCCAATGTCCTAGTGGTGATATTGTCCTATAGTGTCACAAGATGTCACTGTTGGGAGAAACTGGATAAAGGGGACTCGGGACCTCTCTGTACTATATCTCATGCTGCATTTTAAAGAAGCTCTCCATGTGCTTCCATTGAGGGAGGACCATGGGCCACACCTTTCACAGATTGTGATCTTAGCAGCACCTGTTAGGGTAGGTCATTCTTGGAGGAAAAGTAGGGTTCTTAGGGAAAGTAGAATGGGGAAGAGAGGAAAGGAATGGAAAAAAAGAAAGTGAGGAAGATATTTCCCAAGACCATATGTGTCAAACCTAAATCTATGTCCCAGGACACCAGTCTCCTCCAATGTTCTTTCTAACCCCAATCTGACTTCTCTGACCACAGAAGAAGGGAGAAACATCCTTCATCATAATAGCCATAACTGATATCCTCGGGCTTGGGTCAGGAATTAGGCTGTCTCTCTAATCAAGAAAGAAGTCCTGTCCAGGAAAAAAAAATAAAAAGAAAAAAAAGCAAGTTTAGAAGTAAGCAGTCATTAGCATAATTCTTAGCTAGGGAGCAGACCTTTACAGTAGCCAGTGCTTCCTTGTTAATTAGCACTGAACAGATGCTGGGAGGCCCTGCCTCTCTCTACAGGCAGAGAAGGAGACTCTCTTCTTATAAACTAAGAGGAATAAATTGTTCTCGCCTCCTGTAGTTTAAGTCATATACTCTTTCACAGGTGAAATAAAACATAACAATTATTAGGAATAACACTGTGATGATTTCTCTGTGTACCACATTGTCCCCGGCTGTGCAATTTCCCACTCCAGACAAGAATGTGGTGTAAGTAGGTTTGTAGGCAGGAGCTGTGATCACCCTCATTATATGCAATGTTACTGTAGCTAATCTTTCTAGTTCTCAATCTCATTCAGTGCTCTGAACTGCTTAGAAGCCTACATTGTGTCATAGGCAAAAAGTCAGAAAAAAACCCTGCCTTTTCCATTTGAAATTCACTTGTCCTTAAGAATTGTAGCTGACATTTCTTTAGGTGTGGACTGTGTCAGGAACTACACTAAGCTCTTTCAATTCATTATCTCATTTAACTTCACAACAAGCCTAAGAAATAGATAATTTCATTAGCCTCATTTTACCAATGAGGAGACCGAGGTTTTAGAGAGATTAAATAATTCAAGGTGACCTAGCTAGAAGCTGATCTGGGTCTCATCTAGTTCTAAAGTGTATGCTCTTTACATTCCTGCTATTACCACCCTTGCCTCCAATCCTGCTATATTGACTTACTACAGTAGAACACAGAAGGCTGTTGATTTAATATGTCTTTATGGAGGAAGGGACCCATGAGGTCAAAAATGCCCAGGGCCCACAAAAGTTGTAATGAGAGCCTGTGTGTCTATGCTTTGAGTACCAGTGGAGTCTATAAATCAGCATTAGGCACTTAGTAGAAGTTTTGGTAATTAGACAGAACTAAAGATAGAAATTCTGGATATAAAAAGGCAATTTTTCTGTTTCTGTTTTGTAGATCATTGAGCACACAGCATACATAATGTGGTCTGCTGTGATAGAAAAGACCATTATTTCCTTCCTAATTCTCCTGCTTTTATCCTTTTAGCCAAAATTGGAATGCTTTCCATAGCTCTCTGGGCCACCATGGGAGTTAAAGGTCCTGTCTAGCTTTCTGTTCTAACCTAGGTTCAGGTTAGAATATGCCACTAGCAACTCTGTAAAATATTAGTATAACTTCCATTCTTCATTCAACAAATTGGAGCACCCACCGTGTGCTAGGCTTTTTGCCAGCACTGAATATATATTAGTAAATACAACAGACAACTTCCTGCTCTCATGGAGTTTATGATCTATAAGCAAAAAATAAACAGTAAATATGCAGTTATAACTTGTGATAAATGCCATAAAGAGAACTAACAGAGTGCACTGATAGAGAATCACTTAGCTAGGCTATTCAAGAAAGAACTCTGATGGGTGAGGAGAAACCAGCCATGTGGCAAGCTGAGAGGACACTCTAGGTAGAAAGAAAAGCATGTGTTGTGCAACCCCCGCTCCCCACCAAAAAAAAAAAAAAAAAAGAGAGAGAAACTTAGCACATAGCAGGCCAGTGAGGCCTAAGTGAAGTAAGGAAAAGGGAAATCTGGAGAAAATAAGAATGAAGAGCTGGGCAGCAGCCAGACTGCTCATTGTAGAGCCTTGTTGGATGTGGTAAGGAGATTAAATTTTATTCTAAGAGCAATGAAAAGTCATTAAAGAGTCTTTAGCAAATGACTGACATCATGTGAATTATGTTTGTAAAAGACTTTCTGGCAGCTGAGTGGTGAATAGACTGGAGAGGACAAGAATGGAAGCAAATAGACCAGTAATGGGGCTATTGAAATGGTCCAAGTCCTGAGTTCTCCAAATTGTAATTCTTTTGCTATTGTTCGCTCTATGGCCATATCTCACCTAAAGCAGGGCTCATATTCCAAGTCAGTGATGTCCAAACATGTTAGTGGAACACTAGTCCCTCAAGATACTCTCGGAAAATAAGACTACGGTCAAATAAATTTTTTAAATTCTGCATGCTAAATCCCCTTCTTGGAGATTCAGAATGTAAACTAATGTAATAAAGATGCTGGAAAGTGTTTCAGTACATTTGTATATCCCAGTATTTCTCAAACTTACTTGACTATGGAAGTTTTTACTTTTTTCCCCCTCCACATAATGTTGTTATCCTGCAGAACTGATATTTTCCAGAGCACATTTAAGTAAATGCTGCCATAATTCATTCTAACCAAGGGTTAACTCCATGTGCGTGGTTTACTGGGCCTCCTCTTCTCCACATCTCAATTTATTATTTCAATGGCTTAGACAATATTTTCCAATTCCATACATATTATAAGAGGATATCAGCCATGTGGGTCATATTTCTTCTCTCTATTTTTACCGCCTATTTTCTGTCAACTGTCCCCTTAATTTTACATTGTAAAGGTTGATAAGGTTTTCATTCTTTCTGTAACCATAATTTTCTTCCTTGTTTCTGGATCTGGATATCCTATGAGACAGCCGTTGGGGATCCTGAACTGATCTTTTATACCAGTAAGATTTCATCCCAAATTTTTTGTCTCTGTCCAGCACTCTGTGTATGGGAGATTTCCTTGATTTTATCTTATAATTCTTTTATTGGACTCTTAACTGCTTTTGGGAGATAAAATTTAATACCATATAATCCCCTCATTAACTGTACAGTTCAATAGTTTTTATTATATTTACAAATTTGTGCAACTATCAACATAATCTAATTTTAGAATATTTAATTTCAAAAAGAAACCCCATTCCCATGAGCAGTCACTCTCCATTTCTCTGAAAACTTCACCAGTCTAGGCAACCCAATCTACTTTTTGTCTCTATAGATTTGCCTATTCTGGACATTTCATATAAAGGAAACCACATACTGTGTGAGCTTTTGTGACTGGCTTCTTTCAGTTATAATGATGATTTCAAGGTTCATCTCTGACAACATGTGTTGGTACTTCAGTTCTCTTTATTTTCAAGTAATATTCCATTGTATGGATTTACAGAATTTTATTTATCCATTCATTGGTTGATGGACATTTGGGTTGTTTCTACTTTTTGGCTATTATGAATGATGCCACAATAAATAATTGTGTAAAAGTTTTTGTGTGGACATATGTTTTCATTTCTCCTGGGTATATACCTAGAAATGGAATTGCTAAGTCATATGGTAACTCTATGTTTAACCTTTCAAGTAATTGCCAGTCTGTTTTCCAAAGTAGTTGCACCATATTATATGCCCACCAGCAGTGTACGAGGGTTCCAATTTCTCCACGTCCTTGCCAACATCTGCTTTTGTATGTCTGTTTGATTGTAGCCATCCTAGTGGATGTAAAGTGGTATCTCACTGTGGTTTTGATTTGCACATTCCTAGTGACTAATGATGTGGAACATCTATTCATGTACTTAGTGGCCATTTGTATGTCTTCTTTGGAGAAATGCCTTTTCAAATCCCTTTTGGTCATTTTTAAACAGGTTGTCATATTACTGTTGAGTTGTAAGAATTTATATGTGTGTGTATATATATATATATTCTGGATATAAATTCCTTATCAGCTGTATGACTTGCAAATATTTTCTCCTATTATGTGTGTCTGTTCACCTTCTTGATGGTATCATTTGATGCACAATAGTTCTTAATTTTTATGAGGTCCAGCTAATCAGTGTTTTCTTTTATCACTTATGCTTTCAGTGTTGTATCTAAGAAATCATTACCTTACATTTATTGGGCTTAATTTCAGCAATTATATATTTAGTTTTAAAAAATATTTTTTGCTCTGTATACAAAATGCAGTATATATAAATATAGTATCTTACTATATCTTTATAAGGATACTAATTATAGCTTTTTACTTTTCTAGTTCTGATCTTGAATTATAATTCTTCTTGGGTCAATTTTTAAAATGTATTTGTCTTGGTTTTTCTCTTTTATGTTACTTGTTTCCTTCTTACATCTTGTGATCTTTACCTATCTATTTATTTTTTAAAATTGGGGACTAAATAGATTCTTCTAGGTAGTAGGTGCAGATTTTTCTAAGCTGTTGAATATATGGGGTTTTTTTTTGATAAGTCTCTCCTTTCCCTGGGATCTCTATTTTGTGGTCAGAGCTTGTTGACCAACACACTTCCCTTTAGAGAGGGAGGAGGGAGGGCACAGATAGCCTTTGGGCCAGGGTATCCCACAGTGCTCTACTCAGCATTTTACTATGCAGAAGCAACTCCACCTTAGCAGTACTAGCTCATCCCCAAGTATTCCGGCAGTATTTTTTTGGTGAAGGCTCCTAACTATTGGTTTGGCATTTGCTAGGAGATAACAGACTGAGCTGTCTTTGCTCTGTAGGCAGAGTAGGGGACTTAAAATGATGGAGGGGAGAGTTTAGTTGTGGGTGTAGTCCCTCTGAAGACAGACTTTCATATTAACCCCTTGGCTTGGTCTCCCTTTCCCACCTCACCCTCTCTGGCCTCTGAGCCTATCTGCAAGACAGATTCTCTATCTTTTCTCAGAGCCCATGTTCTCTGGGTTGCCACTTCCTCACTCTGATTACTCTGTCAACAGGCTTCCATCTGTTTACTGTCTTATAGAAATCTGTGAAAAGTCTCTCATCTGCTAATGATCCCTCTTTCATGTGCTTGTCATTACAGAATTGTTCTTTATCAGTTTTTAATAGGAGTTGGGATGATGTTCCAGAAGGAAATGGAGCTTGTGCTCAGATCACTATCCTGAACTTGAAGCACACCCAATGTAGTTTATTTATTTTTATTTTATTTATTTATTTTTGGCTGTGTTGGGTTGTCGTTACTGCATGCAGGCTTTCTCTAGTTGCAGCGAGCGGGGGCTACTCTTCCTTGTGGTGTGCGGGCTTCTCTTGTTGCGGAGCACGGTGCGTGGGCTTCAGTAGTTGTGGCGCACGGGCTTAGTTGCTCCGTGGCATGTGGGATCTTCCTGGACCAGGGATCAAACCCATGTCCCCTGCATTGGCAGGCAGATTCTTATCCATTGTGCTACCAGGGAAGCCTGCCAATGTAGTTTAAAGTCATCTTTTGTTGCTCCAGAGATACTGTTTCCTGAGCATGAATATGTGTTCATTTTGGTGTAACTTCTTTTTGAAAACCTCCCTTTTCTGCATGTGATGGCTCTTGAAAGAGAGATGCTAACGTTCAAAAGGTGGAAGTCATCCTTTATTAGTTCCTCCTATTCTCTCACCCCCACCTTGCTGGGATATGCATCAACAAAGCAAGTCTACCTTAACTTCTCTCCATCTCTTCTGCCATTACCTTAACCCAATCACACACACCTCACAGTGAAAACCCTCCTTACTGAACCCTTTTGATTTCTTACTTTTGCACCTTAAAATCTATTTGGCACACAAAACAGAGTAGACTCTGGTACATGTTGCTGCCCTTATAAAAACCCTGTAATAGCTTTCCATTGCTCAGAGAATAAAATACACAACATCTTTTCCATGGTATACATGGTTCAGTAATGATCTGGTCCTTGCCTGTCCATGCATTCTCACCTCCTACTGCTCTCCTTTTGCTCACTATAATTCCCATCTTTCTATTGCTCAAATGCCTTAACCTTGTTTCTGATTCAGGACATTGACAAACATGACCTACCACCTCTATCTAAAATTTTTTTCACTCTGATATTTGAACAATTGGCTCCTTCTTATTCTTTTGTTCTTGGCTTAAATAAATTGTTCCTCAGGTAAGTCTTCTCTGATCACCTTGTCCAAATAAATCCTCCAACTCCAGGTATCCTGATCATTTCCTTCACATAATTATACACAATTTGGGATAATTTGTTTTCTTATTTACTGTGGCTCTGTCTTGCTAAGCTCCAAGAGGATAAGAGTTACTTTGGCTTTATTCATCAATATAAACCAACACTTAAGCAAGGATCAAACATGAAATAGCTGTTCAATAAATGTTTATTGAGAGATAATTTAGTATTCATCTCCCTATAATTTAAATGCCCCCCAAAAAGCCTCAGTAAACATGCTTTCAATGAATACCTGCTTTTCTTGTCACATCACCAAAAAACAGATTAGGTTCTTACTCTATAGTACATACAGCAATAAACTCCAAATAAGTTAAAGAGCCTAACATTGAAAATTAAAACATTTTTAAAAGGCTATGTGAAAATGAAATAGTAACTTTATCCTAACTGTGTAAGTAAAGAATCAGAAAAGACAACCAACAAGAAAATGGATAAGAACAACTATAATAAAGAGTAACTTCTGAAGCAATAAAAACATATTTCAAAGTAATAAGAAAAGCAATACATTAAGATAAAATTGTCATTACATAGATGATGCATAAAAGTTTACAAAACAAAAGCAGAGGAAAATAATAAAACCCTAAAGAACACTACTTATGCCTTTAGATAAAAATCAATAACTGGGAAGAGCCAGTTCCTGAATGAGGAAATGAAAATAATATAACAAGCATTTTATTAAGTACTTCCCATATTCCAGGCAACATGATAGTATCTGAAGACACAAACATGAAGATTCTATCTCTGTTTGTTCATATCCTAACTGGGAAGATAGTCCTATATAGTCCAGTAAATACCTAAGTAGTTTTAAGCTTTTTTAAGCTTAAAAATTAGTTTGGCTCTATAAAACTAAAGCTATTCCTAGATTCTGAAGGCTACAGAATCAATAAAACATAGACCGAGTCTTGACCTTAGTCTACAGTCTGTTAGGGGAGGCAGATAGGTAAATAAGTAAGTTATCATCAATTTCATAAGTGCTATAGCAGAAAAATAAAGTACCATATAAGGACAGAGGAGGTGATAAGAAATCCTGCATGAAGATGTCAGAGAAGATCTATTGGAAAGAAGAAAAATAACAGAAGAGAGTGGTATTCCAAAGAAAACGACACAAAATTAAAAGGTGCAAAGGTAAAAAAGTGTGGCATCTTCTAAGATGGACATATACTTTGATGTACTAAGTGCAGGTTGTGCAAGGGTGTGTAGCTACTGACTAGCTGCAAAGAAGGCAGGTACTGGACCCTAAAGGCCAGGGGTACATGTGAAAGGGTTTGGATTTCAAGCAAGAGTGACTTGACCACATGTTGCATTTTTAAAAAACTACTCAGAAATCTGTAAGGAGAAATTAGAGTCTGAGACTAGATATGGAAAAATTGTTTAGGAGGAAAAATGATAAGGTTTAAAATAAAAATGAAAGGAAGATGGGATATGAGTGATACTAAGAAGTCAGAAATAACAAAACTTAATAACTAACTAATGGAGACTGTGAACAAAGGAGAGGAATGAATCTAAAATGACCTCCTGGTCTGTGCCTCAGGCAAAATGGTTATTGTGTCATTAGTCAAATGTGGAATAAGGGGAAAGGAGACAACATAAAGTTTTGGAAAATGTTTGGTTCTTTTCACAGTTAACAGGATTCAAATTTAAACAACCATGAGGTGCAATCTTGAATTAATTAAAATAGAGTAAATTAATAAAAATAATACTCAATGTTGTAGAGTATTGGGAAAAAGATACACTAATACATTGTTGCCCTTCAACCTGGTGAAACTGTTCTGGAAAGAAATTTGGCAACAAATACAAGAGCCATAAAAATTATTATATACAGTACTTTGACCCAGAAACCCAGCTTTTTGGAATATAGCCCAAGGCTGTAATTCAAAAGAAATTTTAAAAAAACCTATTTGTATAAAGATGTTTACAGCTGTGCTATATATTACAGACAAAAACCGGAAACAGCCCAAATGCCTAGCAGTGAGGGAATGCTTAGCCAGAATTCAGTACATTAATGCAATGGAATATTTTACTGGTATTAAGAATGACAAATATGAGAACTATGTAGAAATGAGGAAGGGGCAATATAAAGCAGTGAGCAAAAAATGCAGAATTCAAAATGATGCATATACAATGATCACAACTACATAAAATTATATCTGTATAACCAGGAGGATTGGAAAAACTACAGAGCTGGTAATTTAGAGTGCTGACATTTTTGTTATTGTTGGTTGAGTCACTGGGAATGTTTATATGTTTAAAGTTATATTTTACTGTATATTTAGTACATATACATTAAGAAAGGTAAATACCCATTTTTTCTGGCACATAAAAGAAAAAAAATGTTCAATACCTTTCCTTCTTGCCCTATGTAATTTTTTCTAGCCTCTTGAGTGCTATTAGTTTTCGGATGTATGGGGAAGTAGGCCTCACCACTTGTCACCACACCACCCAGTCACATGATCATTTCTTTCATCTGTTGCCAGCTATTGTGTCCAAGTTCTTGACTTATTCACAACAAACTAGCATCTATGTGCCCAGAATTACACCATGTACACAAACTGGGATGCCTTAACTATACGTTATATACTGGGTAGAAGTGTCTCCTCAGTATGACTTTTTAATCTCTGACATAGAAAAATATTTGTTTCTTACTTTCTGTTACCCTGGTATAATTGTCCCTACATTTAATGAAGGCCAATTCCTCTGGATTCCATTTCTTCTAGCCTTAAAGAACGTCTCATTTTGGTTATATCATTGATCTCTTGTATCATCTATCTCTTCTCTCCTGGATAAGTCTCAAAATACAAACCTGTTCTGCTGTCTCCCACATTAAATTAAAGGGGAAAAAAATGCCATTATCTTCCTTGACCCCAAATCTCCCTTCATTTTTCTACTTTCCTTCACAGTAAAAATTCTCCTAAGAGTTGTCCACATTATTGTTTCCAATTTCTCACCCTCCATTCACTCTTCAAACTATTGTGATTGACTTCTGTTCCACCCCTCCGCTGAACTATATTTCTCAAGGTCACCAACAACCTGCATGTTGCCAAGTTCAATGGCACTTTTCTGTCTTCCTATTACTTGACCTCCTGGACTTCTAGCAGCACTCCCTCCTTATTTAAAACTCTCTTTTCTTGGTTCCTACACCTCAATCTCTCCCTTTCCTCTTACCTCTAAGGCTATCCCTCTTTTCTCACATCTCTAAATGTGATAGTTCCTCTGGGCTCTCTCCTAAGCCTCTGTCTCTTTTCTTTCCATATTCTAACAGATCTCTTATATTCCCATGGATGGCCTTAAATCTCATTTGCATGTTAATGACCACCAAAATTAATATCTCTAGCAGAGACCTTGATCCCTTGACTCATATTCAAGGATATACTTGACATCTCCATTTAGATTCAAGCACAATAAACATAACATGAAACCTAAAGTCATGATTTTTTTTCCCCAGAACCAGTTATTCCCCCAATCTTCCCATCTTCATAAATGATAATAACATCCATCCAGTTACTTACACATCCCTGTGTCACATCACCATACACTTAGCCAATATATCAAGTCCTGTGGTTTCTACCTCCAACAATATATTCCATTGCCACAACCCAATTCAGGTTCCCGTCATTATGTGCACTCCTACAACAGCCTCCTCACCGATTTCCCTGCCTCCTCTCCAATCCATTTTCCATAGAGGAGACACAGCATACTTTTTGTATAATAAGTCAAATTATTTCTTTCCCCAGCTTAAAAACATTCAATATTTATCTCACTGCACTTAGAAGAAATTCTAAGCCCTTCACTATGCCTGTAAGTCCCTATATAATATGACTCCTAATTACTTCTCTAGCTATATCTTTCTTTAGCCAATCTGGCCCTCTTTTCATCCTTAGGGCCTTTGCACATGCTTATCTTTCTTCCAAGAACACTGATACTGTTTACTTCTCATTTTGTCTAGTTAACACCTTACTCATGCTTCAGATTACACTTTATTTATTTTTAATGAATTTAAAAAAATTGAAGTATAGTTGATTTACAATATTACGTTATTGCTAGCGTACAACATAGTGATTCAATATTTTTATAGATTATACTTCATTTAAAGTTATTGTAGGACTGCCCTGGTGGCGCAGTGGTTAACAATCCGCCTGCCAATGCATGGGACACAGGTTCAAGCTCTGGGCTGGGAAGATCCCACATGCTGCGGAGCAACTGAGCCCGTGGGCCACAACTACTGAACCTGCGCTCAAGAGCTCGTGAGCCACAACTACTGAGCCCGTGTGCCACAACTACTGAAGCCCGGGAGCCTAGAGCCCATGCTCTGCAACAAGAGAAGCCACCACAATGAGAAGCCAGAGCACCACAACGAAGATTAGCCCCCGCTCGCTGCAACTAGAGAAAGCCCGTGCGCAGCAACGAAGACCCAACACAGCCAAAAATAAATAATAAATACATTAATTAATTAAAAAAATACAACCCTAGACTGTCAAAACTGAAAAATTTTTTTAAAAAGTTATTGTAAAATATTGACAATATTTCTCATGCTGTACAATATATCCTTGTAGTTTTTTATTTTATACATAGCAATTTGTTTGTACCTCCTAATCTCCTACCCTTATCTTGCCCCTTCCCCCTTCTTTCTCCCTGACTGGTAACCACTAGTTTGTTCTCTGTACCTGTGACTCTTTTTTTATATTCATTCTTTTTTTATTTTTTAGTTTCCACATATAAGTAATAATGTACCGTATTTGTCTCTCTCTGTTTGGCTTATTTCACTAATCATAGTACCCCTCGGGTCTATCCATGTTGTTGTGAACAGCAAAATTCATTCTTTTTTAAGGGTGAGTAATATTCCATTCCACATTTTTATCCATTCATCTGTTGATGGACACTTAGGTTTCTTTCATATCTTGGCTATTGTAAATAATGCTGCTATGAATATTGCAGTGCATATATCTTTTTGAATTAGTGTTTTCATTTTCTTCAGATATATACCCACAAGTGGGATTGCTGGATCATATGGTAGCTCTATTTTTAGCTTTTTGAGGAACCTCCATACTGTTTTCCAAAGTGGCTGCACCAATTTACATTCCCACCAACAGTCTGCTAGGGTTCCCTTTTCTCTACATCCTCACCAACATTTATTACTTGTGGTCTTTATGATGATAGCCATTCTGACAGGTGTGAGGTGATATCTCATTGTGGTTTGACTTGCATTTCTCTGATGATTAGCAATGTTGAGCATCTTTTCATGTGCTTCTTCCTCTTAAGTGTGTCTCCTTTAGGGAAACTTCCAACCACCTAACTTAGTCAAATCCCAGCACTTACAGTCATTCATAGTACCATGTACCTCTCCTTGGTACTGTTTTAGTCTTAAGATAAGTTGATTATTGTCTATGTCTCCCCTACCATATTATATACTCCATGAGGGCAGAGAAAGTATCTATTTTTGTTTATTTTTACATTCCCAGTTCCTAACATAGTACCTGGAACATAGCAATTATTCAGCAAGTATTTGCAGAATGAATGAATGATTGATACAGGGTCATGCTACTGAGAAGACTGTCAGTCCCATGAAAATATATTAATCAAATCATTAAAGAAAAGGTATAATCTAAAAGAATAACTATGTGGACTTAAGTGATAGTTATTGGCTTTGCTTGACTGTGTATTATGAACTATGAAAATGTTCTACACATCTGATTCTTATCCCCTAATTAAAACATGTAAAATAAAACCAACCTCTCCATCACCATCCCATACACACACACACACACACACACAAACACACACACACATACACACACACACACACACACACACACACAGTAATTTCAAAGTTCAGCAAAAGTATGCAAAGGGAAGCCCAGAGCTGCATTTGTAGGTAGGAGTCAAGGTCAGAAAATTGTTCTGCAAGAGAAAACAGAAGTTCCTACTGAGAGAGAAGGAGAGAAAAAAGAAGGATGGGGAAAGGATAGGAATTAAAATAAGGGCTTGGGGATTCTTTGTAAAGACGAAAATGCCTAAAATTAAACTTCAGGCTGTTAATGTTGTTACAGTGTAAATCCTTCCAGCTTCCCAAGCTTTCAATAATGTCTGCTATGTTAATTAGCTTAGATCAAGACTAAGCTACCACAAAAGGGAAGAGAGAGAGTCATAAGAGCCATCAAGCCACAAGGGCCATTCAGGAGACTGGCCAGAGGTTTCTTTCTACTGGAACGTATCTGTCTATACTTGTACGGCATTTATCTAACCTCACTTGGGCTGTACACTTCACTGGAAAACATCTTACTTGTCTTTGAATTTGTAGGAATAACCATACCTGTCCCAGAATTTGACAGGATGCTGCACAAAAGGTGTGCCTTGTTGCATACTCTGCATGCCACATGAGCTCCTACCTCTCCCAACTTCCTTGTTCCTACCCTCTCTGTTGTAGTTACATATCCTCTTTGAGTCTTTGATTCAACATATATCTTCAGTCTTCCTCATGCTATTCCCTCAGACATCCACTCCAACCCTGAATAACTGGACCCAACATGCATGTATGTTCCACTTATTTAATCTGGGCCTGGCCCACCAGCAGGACTGGGGAAGAGAGCATTTAACATAGTGCTGCATCCATAACCAATGCTTAAAAAATGATTGTTAGATTCAGTCAAAATTAAATAAATCACATGATAGCAATTCTCTAGAATACCTAATAAATCTATCTGTTAAGCTGTGCTTTAATGTACAAGCATTTGTAGTGTTTTTCAACTTTTTAACCCAGATCCACTGTCCAGGATTTTGTCAAGTTTCACCTTCTGTAAGAGGTCCCAAGAATACAGTAGATAATATTTTGCCTTTTAAAAAAATATTAAGTGATGTTATGCAATGCTGTAATATTAAATGTGCTTTTTAAAACAACACACCCTTTCCAACCTGTTCTGGAGGTTGTGATATCCCTCCCAATCCCACCCTCTTCTGATGACTGTGGAAGGCCTGGAGAGATAAGTTCTTCCACTGTTTGGTAGAGAATCCCTGATTTATGGTGGGAGATGTCACTATGAAAAAGTCTCTCTGCCCTTCTTAAGACCAGAAATAACCAGGAAAAATACAAATACATTAATTCATTATATTTAATGAACAATGTTTTAAAAACTGCTAAGTAATCTGACCTACCCATCTAGGAGGGTGATGACGTTCTTCCTGGGCCGCCCAATATTAGGGCCATACAAGCTGGCTCTGGAGTAAATCCGGATGGGTTGTAACAGGCTCTTCAGCTGGATGTAATCCTTTCCCAACTGGCTGCCATTTACTGCCCGGCCATGCATGGTCCGATAGTTATTTGGCTCTAGATTAAAAGCAGACATGCAAGTCAGAGTTGAGAAGAGTGAGGTTCTGCTAACCCTTTCCTGTCCACAGATCTCTCTGCCTTTTTCTTAACAATGTAAACAAAATAACCAAAAAGAGGGTGCAAGCTAGCTTAACTTGAGAAACTATCCCAACTAAAAAGTCAAGTGCCATTTTACCATTCTATTTGTTTTCAAACTAATCTTCGCAAAAGATCACCTAATCCACAACAGAGAGACCATACTGATTTTCAAATGATACTTTATAATAAATGGTGTACTGAGTTGAATAGTGTCCCCCAAAATTTATGTCAACCCAAAACTTTAGAATGTGACCTTATTTGGAAATAGTATCTTTGAAGAAGTAATTACTTATGTAATTATTTATGATGAGGTCATATGGAAATAGGATGTGTTCTAAATCCAATGACTGGTGTCTTTATAGAGAAAGGAGAGGGAGATTCAGGTACACAGACACACAGGCAGGAAGGCCATGTATCGATGGAGGCAAAGATTGAAGGGATGCTGCAATGCTAAGGCTTGTTGGCAGCTATTAGAAGCTAGAGAGAGGCATGGAATAGATTCTCTCTTAGAGATTCCAGAAGGAATTAAACCTGGCAATGCTTTGATTTCAGACTTTCTGAACTGTGATTGAAAAATATTTGTTGTTTTATACCACTGAGCTTGTCATGATAGGCCTAGGAAACTAATACAAATGGTAAGAAAGGAAAGCTTCATAAACATGGTCCTTGTATCAAAAAGTTAGAAAAACCTTAATGTTCAATAATAGCAAAGTGGCTGAGTGAAATAACTTAGAGCAAAATCCCCTCCCCCAGTTTCTATTAACTTGGGAGTGCTAAATAGACAAGTAAAGTCCTAAAAACCAGCAGCTCCACTGCTGGAGGGGGCTAACTTGATTCAGAATGAAGCACATATCCCAGGCAAGGCCAACATTTTGGCTAGCTTCAGGTTTTGACACTGGTAGGGGCAAGAAATAGATCAGCAGACTTGCAAGAAATGTAACAGGGAGATTTGGGGAATAAGAAAGCCATTGAGGATTTTGATAAGCCCACAAATACCCCTGTAGTCTGGAAGGCTGTGCATGCTCAGGAGGGACTGGAGAGGGCACTAGCTATCCATGTATTTCCAGATGAATGTGAAACCTAGTACACTCATAAAGGAGACATGAGAAGGCATGTCAAAAAGTAAAAGCCAATCAGACTTGTAAACTGCCTAAATTTTGAAAGTGTTCCCAAACCCACACACAGATCTACTGGCAAAGGGTGAAAGCCTTATTAGCTCAAGGTAAAAACAACCTCTGATCAATCATCATCTCACTATTAAGCTATGCTGACTCAGGGGCAACCCCTAGGAAGCTGGCCTTAAAAAAAAAAAATTAAAAATAAAAAACTTAAGAGATACTAGCAGCTACAGGATGCAAGGGAGACAGACTCTATGGAACTAGTCCAGGAAGTGACTAAACAAACAAATGAACAGAAAAGAAAAAACAAAAATAACCTCTGGAATGGAGGATTTGGAATCCAGATTTGCTCCAACATATTATCTAAAATGTATAGTTTTCAACAACAACAAAATTACAGCATGCAAAGAAATAGGAAAGTGTGACCCATAAACAAGAAAAAAATAAAGAAAGAAAGAAACTATCTCTTAGGGGACCCAAATGTTTGACTTAGCAGACAAGGACTTCAAAACTGCTAGTATAAATATGTTTAAAGAACTAAAGGGAAGAATAAAAAATTAAGGGAAAGTATGATTTTATTGACTAAACAAATATAAAGAGATAGAAATTATAAAAAATTATCAATTGGAAACTTTGGAACTGAAATGATTCTTCACATAGAGAATAACACAATGAAATTAGTAGCTGAATTTTTACCAGAAATAATGGAGGCCAGAAGAAGACAGTGGAATGACATATTCAAAATGCTGAAAAAAATGTCAATCAAGAATTCTACATGCTGCAATCTATCATTCAAAACTGAAAGCAAAATTTAGACCTTCCCAGAAAAACAAAGGACAGAATTCGTTGTGAGAAAATCTGCCTTACAAGAAATAAGAAAGAACGTCTTTCAGGGTGAAAGGAAATGTCAGCAGATGGTGATTCAAAAGCACACAAAGAAATAAAGAACACCAGTAAAGATAGTTACACAGATCAATATAAAAGACAGTTGAAAATATTCATTACTCAGCTCTTAACTAATTTAAATGACAGTTGCATAAAACAAAACTATGAAACTGTATTGTTGGGCTTATAACATATAAAGATGTAATACTTAGAATAATAATAGCACAAAGGAGGGGGAAATGGAGTCTTATTGTAGCAGTTTCTACAGTTAACTGGAATTAAGTTAGTGTTACCCTAAAGTAGACTGTAATGAGTTAAGATGTATTATAATAAGAAACTACTAAGAAAATAACTAAAACAAAACAAAAAGAAATTAAAATGGTACCTTAGACAATATCCCTTTTGAATGAAAAGACAGTAAAGGAGAAACAGAGGAATAAAAAAAAATGAAATATATAGAAAATTGCAAGATGGCAGATGTAAGTTCAACCACATCCACAATTACATTAAATGTAAATGGATTAAAAACGCCAATTAAAAGCAGAAATTATCAAGTTAAATGAAAAAATAAGATCCAACTAGACAGACACATTTTAAAGTCAAAGACACAGAAGAGTGAAAGTTAAAAGGATTAAAAAAGATATGCCATGCAAATGGTAAACATAAGGGAGTTGGGATGTCTATACTAATACAGACAAAATAGACTTTAACACAAAAATGTTACTAGAGACAATGTGGGGCATTTTATAATGATAAAAGGGCCAATTTATCAGGAAGATATAACAAACATATACATACCAACAACAGAACACCAAAATAAATGAAATAAAACTAACAAAACTGAAAATAAAAATAGAAAATTCAACAATAACAGAAAGAGACTTCAATACCACATTCTCAATAATGAATAGAATGACTAGAAAGAAAATCAGTAAGGATATAGAAAACTTGAGTAACATCATCAGCTAACTTGACCTGACTGAATTATCTATAGAACACTGCACCCAACACATTCTTTTCTAATGCATATAGAATATGCTTCAGGACAGACCATCTAGGCTAGGCTATAAAACAAGTCTTGTATATTGAAAAGGATTAACTCATATAATGTATGTGCCCTGACCACAACAATATTAAACTGGAATTCAACAACAGAAAGTAATTTGAGAAATCTATAAGTATTTGGAAATCAAACAAATAATCCATGAATCAAAGAATAAATCACAAGGGGAATTAGAAAATATTTTCAATGAAATGAAAATGAAACTACAATACATAAAAATGTATGGGATGACACCAAAGTCACAATCCATGAGAGAAATAATTAAGAAACTGGATTTCATTAAAATTTAAAACTTCTGCTTTGTAAAAGACAATGTCAAGAGAATAGAAGACAAGCTATAGACTGGGAGAAAATACTTGCAAAATACATATCTAAAAAATGACTGCTATCCAAAATATACAAAGAACTTAAAACTTAATAAGAAAACAAACAACCTGATTAAAAAATGGGCTAAAGAACTTAACAGATACCTCACCAAAGAAGATATACCGATGACAAACAAGTATATGAAAAGATGCTCTACTTTATATGTCATCAGGGAAATGCAAATTAAAACAACAATGAAATACCACTCTATACCTATTAGAATGGCTAAAATTTGTAACACTAACAACACCAAATACAAGCTAGAATGTGGAGGAACATAACTCTCATTTATTGCTTGATGGGAATGCAAAATGATATGGTTACTTTGGAAGTTTGGTGGTTTCTTACAAAACAAAACATACTCTTACCATACAATCTAGCAATCATGCTCCTTGTTTTTACCCAAAGGAGATGAATGTCCTCACTTTGTCTGCACATGGATTTATGGCATCTGTATTCACAAGTTCCAAAACTTGGAAGCAAGCGAGATATTCTTCAGTAAGTGAATGTATAAACAAACTGTGGTACATCCACACAATGGAATAATTTTCAGCACTGAAAAGAGATGAGCCACCAAGCTATGAAAAGACATGGAGGAAACTTAAATGTCTTTCACTAAGTGAAACTAGCCAATCTTAAAAGGCTATATACTGTATGATTCCAACTATATGATATTCTGGAAAAGGAAAAAACTATGGAGATTGTAAAAAGATCAGTGGTTGCCAAGGGTTAGGGAGAGGAGGGAGGAATGAATAGGTGGAGCACAGAGGATTTTTAGGGCAGTAAATACTCTACATGATACTATAATGATGGATACCTGTCATTATTCATTTGTTCAAACCCATAGTTTGTGCTCACCAAAAGTGAACCATAATGTAAACCATAAATTCTGGGTGATTATGATGTATAATGTAGGTTCATCAGTTGTAACAAATGTACCACTCTGTGAGGGATGTTGATAGTGGGGGAGGCTGTGCACATGTGGGGCAGGGGATATATGAGAAATCTCTATACCTTCTCAATTTTGCTGTGAACCTAAAACTGCTCTTTAAAAAAGTTAATTTGAGCACAAAGAGACCTAGGCATGTACACACAGAGGGAAGGCCATGTGAGGACATAGTGAGCCAAGAAGCCAAGAAGAGAGACCTCAGAAAAAAAAAAGATCTGTTGATAACTATATGTTAGACTTCTAGCTTTTTTTTGTTGTTTAGGAAAAAAACCCTAATGCTTACAGGGAAATTTACAGCCTTAGACTCCTGTATTAGAAAAGATCTCAAATCAATAATCTAAGCTTCTATCTTAAGAAAGGAGAAAAAGAAGATGGAGCTAAACCCAAAGCAAGAGGAAAAAATGAAATAATAAAAATTAGAGAAGAAACCAATGATATAAAAAATGGAGAAAAACCAATTAAAGTAAAAGTTGGTTCTTTGAAAAGATCCACAAAATTTACATAACCTTTGGCTAGACTGACCAAAAAAGAAAAAAAAAAAAGAGAGAAGACACAGATGACCAAAGTTAGGAATGAAAAGAAACATCATTAAGGATCTCACAGTAATTAAAAGGATAAGGGACTACAACCTTATGCCAATGAACAACTTTATGCCTATAAGTTACACAATGTATATGAAATGAAAAAATTTTCAAGAAAGACACAAATTACTAAAACCAACTCAAAAAAAAAATCTGAATAGGCCTTTAACAACAAAAAACATTTAATTAGTCATTATAATTATTTCCACAAAGGAAGCCCAGACTCAGATGGATTAATTGGTGAATTCTACCAAGTTTTTAAGGAAGAAATAATGCACAATTCTTCATAAACTCTTCCAGAAAATTGAGGAAGAGGGAACAATTCCCAACTTATTTTATGAGGTCAATATTCCCCTGATACCAAAGTCATCACAAGAAAACTACAGATGAATATTTCTCATAAATATAGATTCAAAAATACCCAACAAAATATTTACTAACTGAAACCAGCAATATATGAAAAGTATTATAATATCATGACCAATTGGGATTTACACCAGGAATGCAAGGTTGATTTAATACCAAAACCCAACTAATGTAAAATGCCGTATTAATAAATACCGTAGAATAAAAGACCAAAACCACATTATCATCACAACAGATGCAAAAGAATCAAACCAAAACAAAACAAAAAACCATTTGACAAAATCCAACTCCCATTCCTGATAAATACTCTCAACAAACTATGAATAGAAGGGAAATTCCTCAATCTGATAAACAGTATCTAAGAAAAATCTATATACTTACCGGTGAAATACTGAATGCTTAATGGCAAAATATCATACTTAATTGAAATACTGAATGTTTTCCTCCCTAAGAATGGGAACAAGGCAAGGACCATTTATATCCAACATTGTATTAGAGGTTCTAGTCAGTGCAATCAGGCAAGGAAAATAATTTAGGCATCTAAATTAGAAAGGAAGAAGTTAAACTGTCTTTATTCTTAGACAACATATCCTGTATATAGAAAATCTTAAAGAATTCACACAGGTAGGGGAAAATAAACAAGCTCTAAAAATCAAGTTCAGCAAGATAAAAGATCAATATATAAAATCAATTCTAAATACTAGCAATGCACAATACAAAAATGAAATTAAAATAATTCCATTCACAATTTCATTGAAAAGAATAAAATACTTAGAATAAAGTTAATAAAAGAAGTGCTAAACTTGTACACTGAAGACTACAGAACATTGCTGAGAGAAATTAAAAATTAAATAAATGGGACGTAATCTATGCTCATGGATAGGAACAGTCAATATTATTGGGATGGCAATTTTCCCTAACTGATCTACAGATTCAATGTTCTCTGTTAAAATTCCAGCAGGCTTTATTGAGGAAATTTAACAAACTGACCCTAAAATTTACATGGAAATGCAAACACCTAGGAGAGCCAAAACAATTTTGAAAAGAAAGAATGGAGTTGGAGGACTTACATTTCCCAATTGCAAAACTCATTATAAAACTTGTAATCAAGACAATGTAAAAAAAAAAACATAGAGAATAGATTGGTGGTTACCAGAGGCAGGTGTGAGGGTGGCAAAATGGGTGAGGATGATCAAAAGGTACAAACTTACCTTATAAAATAAATGTCACGGGGATAAAATGTACATCATGGTGATTATAGTTAACGATACTGTCTTGTATATTTGAAAGTTGCTAACAGAGTAGATTTTAAAGTTCTCATCACCAGATAAAAGTATTTGTAACTGTGTGAGGTGATGGATATTAACTGAACTTATCATGGTGATCATTTTGCAATAAATACATATATCAAAAAAAAAAAAAGACAGTGTAGTCCCAGTATAGTCGTCCAAGAACAGACATACAGATCAGTGGAAGAGACTTGAGTCCAGAAATAAACCCATTTGTGGTCAACTGACTTTTGACAAAAGTGTCACGAGAATTCAGTAAGGAAAGGATAACCTTTTAAACAAACAATGCTGGGACAATTTGATGCCATATGCAAAAAGATGAATTTAGATTCTTACTTCTCACCATATTCAAAAATTAACTTCTAATGGATCTTATGCCCAAATGTCAGAGCAAAAACTACAAAGCTTTTAAAAGAAAAAATAGGTAGAAAACTTTGTGATCCTGGGTTAGGCAAAGATATGACACCAAAAGCACAAGGAATAGAATAAAAAATTGATAAGCTGAACTTTATCAAAATTCAAAACATCTGAACTTCAAAAGATGCCATAAAGAAATGATAAAATAAGCTATAGACTGGGAGAAAATATTTGCAAGTCATATGTTTGATAAAGATCTTGTATCCAGAATATATTTAAACCTCTTACAACTGAATAAGATGATAACCCAATTAAAAAGGCAAAAGATTTGAGTAGACATTTCACCAAAGAAGATGTAAGAATGGTTGATAAGCACATGAAAAGCTCCTCAATATCACTTGTCATTAGGGAAGTGCTAATTAAAGCCATATTAATATACTACTTCAAAAACTCTAAAATGGCTGTAATCAAAAAAATAGACATTAACAAGTGTTTCCAAAGATGTAGAAAAACTGTAATCCTCATTCACTGCTGGGGAAAATGTAAAGTGGTACAGCTACTTTGAAAAGTAGTGTGGTGGTTTGTTTAAAAATAAACTTAAATTTACCATACAAACTAGAGACTCCACTCCTCTCCCAGGTATCTTCCTAAGAGAAATGAAAGTATATATCCACACACAGACTTGTATATGAATATTAACAGCAGCATTACTTATCACAGTCAAAAATTAGAAACAATCCAAATGTCTGTCATCTGGTGAATGGAAAAGCAAAATGCAAGATATATATGTATATATATATAGATAGATAGATATCGATATAGATATATCTCTATGTAGATATATATATATGCACACATATATATGAATATATATATTCATACATTGGAATACTATTCAGCAATCAAAAGGAATGAACTACTTTTACATGCTACAAAATGGATAAATCTCAAAAACATGCTAAGTGAAGGAAGTCAGATGCAAAAGACTACATATTGTATGATTCCAGTTATATGAAATGTCCACAAAAGACAAATCTATAAAGACAAAAAGCAGATTAGTGTCTCCTGGGACTGGGAATGGTTACAGAGACTGACTGAAAACTGGCATGAGGGATCTTTTTGGAGTTATGGAAATGTTCTAAAATTGGACTGTGGAGATGGTTGTACAAGTCTACAAACTTACTAAATAGCATGAGAGTATTACGTAGATGGGAGTACGTGGAGAAAGAATAGAGAAGATAAAGGTGATGAAGGTGAGAAGCAGGCAGGGAGAGGGAAAGGAGAAAAGTAAGCAGGTAAAGAAACTATATATGTTTTCTCATCTTCCTTTCTCTTCCTCATTCCCCCCTTCTCCTTCCCTAAGCATCAAACTCTCTCCAACAAAAATACAGTTCTCTAAAGCTATGGGCTATGACCTAGCCTCATAAACAATTGGAAGTGTGTCTGAACACGGTGGCTCAACCCTGTGTTTGGCCTTCACAAGACTATACCTGCTATATACACACAAATATACATAATAAAACTGTATAAATGGCTATATATAAATACATCATACATTTATCCACACAAACACAGACTAAAAGCTTAATAAATATTGAGTTAATGAATGAATTAATAAAGCTGAGCTGCCAGAATCATCATCTCTAAGGGGCTAAGTTTTATAAGATCATAATTTTGATTTTATGAAATTGCTCAGTAGACATCAGGTTCCAGGGAACTGATTCATATAACTAAAATCAAACAAGAATAATTGGTGAATGTATAGGTCAGGCATAGGTATAAATATATGACACTGATTCAGTAATTAATTACAGTGGCTTTTATTTGTTCTCAGAAGTGGGCAGATCAATTTGGGGAACACACCTAATTTGGGAAGCAATTTATAATGTAGTGTTCAATTAGAGATGCTGCATTACCTTCAGAAAATTTTTGTTAAGGATAGCCCTCTATAGAACAAACACCATCTCTCTAGAGCAGAATTGGATTAAATTTCTTATTCTACACTTCCAAGATTTGAGTCTCAGCTTCAAAATTCCCCCCTGCTCTTCCTTACTTTAGATTCACCAATGATTAATAGAAATGCAAATAATTACAATCACCACCTAGTATTAATCAAATATAGAGTTTACAATTTATGACATTTAAGGAAACATTTTATATCTACAAAACATAGTTGTTAAAAATCTTGCATCAAGAAAGTCATTCTTTGACTTTGACATCCTAAACTTTCTTAATCTTCACCTCTTGTTACTGGGTATATTTTGCTTTCATGGTCTGTAGCCCACACTATTCACTGATTTTAAAGGAGAAAAAAGTTTAGATACTTTAAACTTTAAAAAAGTTTAGTCACTTTAAGTTTAGATACTCCAGGAGAAACAACCAAATAAATATCTACTTTAGTTTTTCCAATGCCAGATTTGCTCTAGAGATAAAGTACTTGTTAACAGGATGTGGGTATATGGGAGGATGAGAGAACTGACCAGTTCTATTGTCCCTCCCTAAATGTGTATATGATAGTTAAACTATTATGTCTGTCCAAAAAGATATGGTTACAAAAAAGAAAATGGATAAAAGATTGGAGAGACAAGCCCAAGCCAGGAGGATGATCAGATAATTTTTGAGGGGCAAGGGCCTAAATATACAACACAGAATCGTTGTGAACAGAATACAATGGATATCTTAAGGGATATGATGCTAGCACAAGAAAAACTATCAGTAGTTGTAATATGAATTAGAAGAATCAGCAAAATAAATCTTCAAACCGTAAAAGTTGTGTTTATTTGGGCAAACTACTCATTTGTCATATCAAAAAATAGAAATGCAATTTTTAAAATAAAAGCAAGGGGGTGGGGAAACAGACCAACTCTAGTCTTCTTGACTAGAGACTCAAAAACCATCTATATCTACCTTGATAGAAATGCTCACAGGAACATTACCAGATACGTTCTACCTTATTGAATTTTTAAATTCATAAATTTGGTTATTTTTCTATCTATTGCTATCTATTGCTATCTATATCCCTATCTATTTTCTTATCTATGACTGTGCCTTTTCTCCTCCTCAAAAATGAGTCTTTGTTTTTGTTAATCCTTGAAGATGGATTGATGATGATGGGAATCAAGGGTTGTGTGGCTAAGGTGACTAAACAACATTTTAAAAATGTAATTAGGGCTTCCCTGGTGGCGCAGTGGTTGCGCGTCCGCCTGCCGCTGCAGGGGAACCGGGTTCGCGCCCTGGTCTGGGAGGATCCCACATGCCGCGGAGCGGCTGGGCCCGTGAGCCGTGGCCGCTGAGCCTGCGCGTCCGGAGCCTGTGCTCCGCAACGGGAGAGGCCACAGCAGAGGGAGGCCCGCATACCACAAAAAAAAAAAAAAAAAAAAAAAAAAAATGTAATTAGCTCTGTCTCTAAACTGTTTAGCATAATTTTGGGGAAGGATGGAAAGGGGCAGACTCTCAGTTATTTGGAACAGACATATATACAGAAAGATGCCTATACTCTCCCCACCCCCACCAAATCACATCAGTTATACCAATTAAATATTTATTTAATTTAATAAGCTCCCAAATTCAGAGATGCCACAAACCCTGGAGGAATTATTCCCATCAGTCATTTGTAAGTAAGTTTTAATTGCTTTGGGCTTATCTACAACCAGCTGAGATTCTTTTACAAACCAATTTTATTTAGAAATATTTTAGAAAGAAAACAAACACTTTAGGCACAGCATGTATTCTCTAGCTCATCAGAGGCCCTAACACTCCTTACTGTCTTACACTCACCCGTTTTAAACATTACACCTAATTGGTCCCTCATGACAGGTATAATGCCCTGTTTGGGGAATGCATTGTTTGAATTGTTTGAAGTATATTTTGCTGTGTTTGGAGAAAAGAGCTAAGCTGGGTGGAGTCTGACATTGGAGCAGGGTAAGGTTAGGTGGGGTAGTCATGAGTAGACAACATAAAATACCAAAGAATGTCAAGGAGCATGAAATAGAAGATACGACAGGGAGGGATCAGTAAATGGCTTTGTCTACTATGTAATAATTTTGCCTCGTTCTAAGCTGATCACATCACTCTTGCTCTTGTCCTAGAACGTATGATACCTAGACTGGTTGGGAAGATGAAAAATCTCAGGTTACCCTCGTTATGCCCCCTGTAACCAAATTATCTTCAGTTCAGCTCAAGTCTCCATTTGGTAGCTAACTCTCCCCCAATTTCCCCCACTCCAGGGAAGGAAGAGAGAGCTACATTCCAGTTAATGGCTAGTGATAGGAAAAAAGACACTTGTTCTTATAAGATCCTCATCCCTTGCTACCTTATGAGAACTTCAAATTCTAGACTGGAATGCATAAATACACACATGTGCTTGTGTATGTGTACACTGCCCCCCACGCCGCACACACACGGTGCTCCAAACAAACATGGGTTAGCTACAGATATACATGGCCATGGACAAAAATATTACTATCAATTTGTAACAGTAATTTTAAGAGAATTCTTGGTTGTTTTGTTCTAAGGTTTACCAAAATGTCTTTTTATTAGGAATCAGAATATTTTCACATTTATACTATCCATAATTTTAACTCTAACCCATAGTAGTTGACTCAATAATATTAGAGACTCATGGAATCTACAGAATATCATATGTATCATACACACATATATATCACTAGGAAAAATAGTGTGATTTAGGAACATTGTGTGTTCCGTGGAACATTGTTCCATGAGATGATAATAGGTCTCTCTCTCTCTCTCCCCCCGCCAACACACACACACACACACACACACACACACACACACACACACACAGTGCAATGATTAAACAGGACTGGCTACATAATTTGCAGGGCCCCATGCAAAATGAAAACATGGATCCCTTTATTTAAAAATTAAGATGGCAATAGCAGAGCATTAAACCAAGCATGGATCTCTTCTAAGCATGAGATCCTATGTGACTGTACAGGTTGCATGCCCCTGAAACCAACCCTGGTTAAATGATTTAAGAAATGCTGGGTTAAAAAAATGTTATACAGATTTTATTGCAACAGGACTTCTCAAGCCTTTTACATGCTAATGTGCATTATGAACCTTCAAGAAGTACATATACTGTAGACCAGTTCCCAAATATACATGACCAAACTCTTTTGAATTATTATAAGGGTCATCTTGTAGGACCAATGTTCTATAGAAGATTGTAAATTTCAGCTTAGGCTGAGCAGATAGGTTGTATCTGGTTTAATATCAATTTGTTAATCATAAGTCACATTTGGCATTTCCCCTATATTTGGAATAAGGTAACTAGAGATAACTATAGATGCAAATGGTGGGCTTCACTAAATCTACTCTCCAACTGTTTGGTCTTTTACTATTTGGAAGGTCAACTCAGTGATCAAACAACCCAAGTGTTTTCTGGGCCACTATACTAGAGATGGTCTGAGCCATCTTATTTTTTACCCTTTATCTTGTCAATTCAGAGGAAACAACATCCTTACTTACCATTACCCAGTTCCCAAGAAATGTTGTACTTTTTACTGGCGCTGTACTTCAACAGACTCAGGGCACTAGAACTGTTCCAGGAGTTATTGGGATTACGACGCAGTGCATTTAGAGCAAATATCAGGTGGAGTCCAGAGCAATCAGCAAAGTTATAAAGTTTGTCTAGAGACCTGGCTGGGAAGAAGCAGAGAAAGGCTTGTAACTTTCAAATCAACATTCCAACAAAAGGAAAATACTAGCTACTACGAACAGCCTTTCTATGAGCTTCCTGCTAATAGGAATTACACAGAGGATTCCAAAAGGGACTATTACCTTTTGGTTCAGGGTACATTTCAAAGTGATTTGCAAAAGCAGCACACACAACTCCAGATAAAGTTTGCAAATTGACAACCAAATCTAGTCTATAGTATATGTTATCTGTTAACAAAAAATGGAATTGTTAACATTTAGAAATGGGAAGATATCACAAACTAGCTAGATTTATAGTTTTTCTCAAAAAATCAGAAAATCTGGCACTGCTGGATCTGTACTCCTTTATGAAATGATAGGAATAGTGTCAGGAGACAAGGCCAGAAAACAATGACTGGCTGGGGAGTCAGAAAATAGCTCAACATAGCAGCACTTCCAAAACAAATCTCACTCTATTTCACATTTCTAATATTTCTGAGAATGGAAATACCACAACTACTAATAGAAATATGTTCATTGTTAGGCTGATCCCAGATACCATGAATGCTCTTTACCATATGTCCCATACCCATCCCATTCTTTCACGCCTATTGCCACCATTCTGGTTCTGGCTCTCATTTCCATTTGCATGAATTATTACAAGAATGTACTTGCCTGTCTGCCTCTAGATTCTTCCCAGATTGCCAGATTCATCTTCTCCCAATCAATTTCATTAGTTTCACTTATTCCTCAAAACCTTAGTGGATTTGCAAGACCTTTGTTTTCTTTAGTTCAAGGCCCCTACAACTCAACTATAATTTTTCCCCAACTTCAGGTCTCTCTATTACTGTCAAAGAATTCTTTGCAGGTGTTATCCAGTTCTATTTATTATAGAATCCTCTGCCCCCCTGGCCTTTGCTCTGATTATTCTCATTTGTCACGCCTTTTCTTTCTCTTTTAAACATATCCAGATTTTACTTGTCCTTTTATACAGTGTTTCACAAAACATGGATGACATGATTTTAAGTGGTATACAGACTGAAAAAAATTTTTAGGTTAATAATTATGTACAGGAGTTCACATTATCTTAGTACTCATTATCCAAGTCCCTAGAGCAGGGTTTCTCAAATGGGATTCTGTGGAACACCATGTGGGGCTCTATAAGATATCATTAGGGGGTTCTGCAAAAGATGACACAGAGTGACCAAGGTGTCTCATAGCAGCTTTTATAGGTCTTTTAGTACTACAAAGCAGGATCATGATCATTTGGTTGAATCCATTATCAGTTTTTGAAGTGGGATACAGGGTTGCTGCCATTTCTATCTCCATACATGTACAAGAAAGTGTTTTTTAAGAAGCATCAACAAAAAGGACGGAAATTGCCTCATTTTAGTTGAAAATAAAATCCATGGGAACTTATCTCACATTAAACCCAGAATCAAATAACTAAGCAACAACAAACAGCATAGTTTCACATTAAAGAAATAAACTTAATTATTAAAAGAAAAGGAAATAAACGTAATTATTTATTTTTAGTTCCAAAATAGCAATTAAAATTAAAATGCATTTTTAGGCCTATTAAAATGATCATGAAACCAACACATGTGTATACTGATCTTATAATTATCTACATAATCTGACCATGCCACTCAGTAAGAAAATGGTTTCTTTCAAAGTCTCATAGAAAATGTTTTCTTAGGCTATAATTTTATTCATATTGCTTTGACATATAGTTTTAGTAACTTTACTATTCAATATTGCTAATTTATTTTCATATTGAAAACCACATTAACATAAATTCATAAACCTTATTTAAATAACCTAACAAGCCTCCCTTTAGAAAAATTATATCCCATTTTGGCTTAAACCAGTTAATTAACAAAAACATACTATGTTTGCCTTATAATTTTTCAAATTCATAAAAAGGAAAAAAGGGATTCATTTCAAGAACGAAAGTTAATTACTTGTTCTTTTTTTCTTTTCTAGAAAGGTTGTCTAAAAGGTCATTTTCAGTTTTAAATAGGAAGGAAAAAAAACTAAGCTTACAGCTTACCATATATCACGTACCATACCTCAACAGCATTTATATGATAGAAATTTGTGATAATGTTTTAGCCTTACTTGGGTAAGGCACCAAAAAATCAAGTAGAACATTTTAAAAAGAAAAATTGAAGTTTATTCTATCCATACCACTGACCTTTTGGGGGGAACCTACAAAAGAATAGGCTAAAATGTCAGCCAAACTAAACAGATTCTCAGGAAAATATCACTCTATTTAAAAGAGCATTGGCAATTATTATTGGATTATAACATCTACAACTAAATGATTACACTGACATACCATGAGCTTTATATATAATTTTTATCCAGAAGTTCCCTGAGACTTGAGAATATTTCAAGTGTTTCTCTGATATAAAGTTTGAGAAGGCTGTCCTAGAGTTAAAGGATGCATAGGAAAATAAAAGTAATCCTAACACTAAAATATTCACTGTTGAGCTGAGAACTGATTTAAACATTCCTTCCACTTGGTAATATCCTCACTAATCAAAGCAATGATGTTTTTAGTTTCTCCAATATAAGGCAAATTCAGTACAAATCTGTTGGAAAGCCAAGTTGCAAATGTGAGAAAAAGACACAGGGTTTTGTGAGATCAATGAAAATAACGTTCGATAATTGTTTAAATCACATACAAATCCACTAATAAGTAAGGATCTAGAAGAATTGTATCAGTTAACTGAACAAGAGAAAACTCACAAGAGTGATAATAAAACAGGTTGCTCAAAAAATAATTTTATTAAAAGATCATATGAGGTCTACTTTGATGTTTTTTAATACTTATGACTGTGCCACAAAAGTTAAATTATTTTATCAGAAAAATACTCAATATTCAATTAAATATCATTTTCTTCATTCAAATTGTTCATAGTTGCAATAACAGCTTATAATTTAAGTATAAAATGAAATACACTTATTTTCATAATTTTTAGTTTTATTTATAAACTAAAACCCTAATCAAACTTCTGCATCAAAATTTCATATGAATGATATTCTTTTTAGGTAGATTAATCCCCTTTAAGTGGCCTTTTTCTAGGCCTAATTGTCTCCATATGATGAGAATTATCTGTGTTTGTTTCATATGTAATAAAAAACATATATCAAACACAAAAGCACATCAAACCTTTGATTTTATGGATTTGATGGTTTAAGACAAGGAAAATGGTATTTACCAAAAAAGTGTCAGTATAAAGAAAAATGTGGAAAAATAACAATATAGACAGTTCGTTAATATGGCAAAAATTGAGAACTAGAGAGCTAGAAGTTTGGGAAATACTTTGTGAAGGATAAGTTTAAGTCCCGCCTCCAGGAAGCCATTCCTCAGTGAACTCACCAATCCGCCGTTTGTTGCATAAAAATGGTCTAGTAAGAAACTGAAAGATCCCAATGAAAGATATGTATAATAATTATTATTGCTAGTTCAAGAAATATACCCTGAAGTTTATTTTAAAATGACATATATTTGAATATAGAGCATTCAGTAGATGCTCAACAAATGTAATCTTCCTTGTAACATCTGTCAGGTTCCATCCAAGCAAGCAGATACTTAAAGATGACTTCTACTCTCTCCACCAGAGGGTGCCAATGCCTTTATATCCTATAGTCAGGTTGTCTTGGCATCTCACAGGAACAGAACTTTAAGGAGTCTTGTTTAGCAGGCAATTAAAGATGAGGAGCTGGAGTCTTAGAGAGATGGAAAAGAGAGGCTTGGGAGTCATCTATATAGTGCTGAGAAAGTTGATGCTGTGAAAGTTCTTGAGAGTTTTGAAGGACAAAATGGTGGGACAAAACCTTATGAAATGTCCACATATAAAGGTCAGGAAGAAGGAAAAAAAGTGGGGGACAGAGAATAAGGAGGAGAACCAGAAATGTAGAATGAAGAGATCCAAAAGAAGACAGTTTCAAGGAGGTTCTGGTCAATTAAAGTAGATGTTGGTGAGAAATTGAGGAGAAAAAGGAGAAAGAAGAAGTAAATTTATTATGGTTAATAAAAAAATGAGATTAGACTCTAGATTTAGGTTGGGGTGTGAACTTAAAGAATGAGTGGTAGAGAAAAAAGAATAGACTGGTACACTGAACTTACTTCTTGAAGTTCTGTGGCAACAAAAGGAAGAAAAGAAACAAAATAATGAATAGAGTAGTACCAGAGATAGGTTAAAGTAAAAAAATCAAGAACCAAGACTGCAATCTGTCAAAAACCATTTTTTCAATGAGGCTAATCTCAGCTCTATATTACAAATGGATAAGGTCAATGAATTCACACTAAGATATAAATGATGGTCATTTTTCTCAGTTTCCTCAGCACTTGGCACTTTAAAAACAAAATAGACAAACAACAATCCAAAGAACAAAAAATAGGGCTCCCATTAATCTAAGCAACGAGATAGCTGGAATTTCAAGTAGGATTCGTTCATTTATTCAACAAATATTTACTGAGTACCTACTATATGCCAGGAAATATTATAGTCTCCAGGGTTATAGCCATGAACAAAACAGAAAATAGGTCCTTGCGCCATGGAGTTTACCTTCTAATGTGGCTGTAGTGGGGGTTGATGGAGTCTGTAAAGCAGGGTAGGGGATAGGAGAACCACTGGGGGTGGTATGTTATTTTAAATAAGCCTCATTGATAAGATTAACATTTGAGCAGAGACCCAATGGAGGTTAGGGAGCAAGTCAGGGGTATAACTACGGAAAGAATTCCAGGCAGAGGGTATAGTAAAGGCAAAGGCCTGATGAGACAGGTAAGAAACTGATGATTGTGAAGTAGAGCAATGGGGCCATTATGGCTGCCCCAGAATGAACATAAGGGAGAGAAATAGGAGATGAGGTCAGAGTGCCAGCAGGGTCAGATTGTGTAGGGCCTCACTGGCCATTGTAAGGACCTTGGCTCTTATCTTAAATGACACAGAAAACCACTGGATGGTTTTGAACATGACCAGATTCACATTTCAAAAGCATCACCCTGGCTGCTGAGCCAAAAAGAGACTACAGGGTAAATAGAGGGCAAAGGTGAGAGCGAGGAAAGTAGCTAGGCATCTATAGTGATAATTCAGGCTAGAGATCATAGTGGCTTGGACCTGGGTGGTAGCAGCAGAGTGGTGGATTCCTGGGATGTTTTAAAGGTAGAAGATTTGCTGAAGATTGGATATGGGGTCTGAGGGTAAAAAAACAGTCAAGGAAAAACTCAAGCTTTTGACTTGAGCAACAGAAAGATGAAACTGACATTTAAGAAAGAAGTGTAGAAGATTGGGAGATGGAAGGAGAGGAAGGCAAAGATCAGAATTTTGGTTTTGGCTACATTGAGATGCCTAACTGACACATAAGTAAAGAATTTGAGTGATCAGAATATACAAATCCAGAGTTAAGGGGAGAAGTTTTGACTGAAGATATAAATCTGGTTAAGCAAAACATTTTGAAAGGTTGGGAGACATACAGAGCTATAAAGGAGGGAGAGTGGAACTGTCATAGGGATTTTCTGATTTCCAGATAACTACTGTCCTCAAAGCAGCGTATCCCAGCCCCTATTAATTTTACAGGAACAATTAACATTTTCTTAATCTTATGTAAAGTGCTGTCTGAACAAATCTTACACATGTGGCCCCATCCCTCACCTTCCTGATAGCCACCTTTAAACTCCTCTTCTATAGAAATTATGGAGGCACAAGTGTCACCTGGGAATTAAATAGTGACTTGCTAAGTAATTTTGGCTTCCAATTTGTGCTTCCCCAGAATTCTGTCAAGATGAGGCATTAAAGTCTATTCATAACTCAATACCTAGGAAAGCATCCCAAGTATTAACTCTACCCCAAACAGGCCCCTTTCCATTAAGTGCTTTTTTTCTTTGGAGGGGTTGGGTGGGGCAGGAGGCAGCTGCCTCAGAGGATGTCAAAGTATCAACTGAGCTCTGCTCAAGTATGTCCCATTTCTACATTTTGTTTTTCATGAGATTTGATAATCTGTTCATATTTTCATGTGCTCACAATTAGAATAAGCTGACACTACGCTGTTGAACTCAGCACTAATTTCCCCTTTTGAAGTTCAGTACTGTCCTCTAAGAGCTAAGAGTAAGAAACACATGTGTAAATCCTTAGCCACAAAGAAAAAGCACTCTCCCTTCACATGAAGTTTTCAAAAGAACAAATAGTTACCAAGGGGTATTTTTGTTCTTTGTGCCAATTTAGAAATGAATAAGATTGGACTGAGTCCTTAAAACAAGTAAACTATTTTTTCTGCCTGATACTTGCTTAGACTTGGCCAAAGAGTTTCTCAAACACTAGTGTGATGAACTTTGGGTCATGTTAGAACTCCTCACCATTCCTTGACAAACCACATTATTCCATGGCTCTCATTGCTCTAAGCTTTTTATCTCTGCCTGGAATATCCTTTCTCCTCTTTTCTTCATTCTTCATAGCTTAGGCCTATGGCCTTCTCTGTGAGGTTCTCCCTGATTCTCCAAGGTAGAGACACTGGGGCTCCCTCCTCTCATCTCTCCCAGCTCTTTATTGGCTCCTGTTACAGCAATAGACAACCATGCTATCATTGTTCAGCCCTGCATGCCTCTCTAAAGGCAGACTGGAGCATTTGCCAAAGAGAAGGTATGCCATGTCTGCTTTTTTAGCATCCATTTCAGTATCCAATACACAATAAGCCTTAATAAATGTCTGACTCTCACAGGTGTTATTTAGGCCCATTCAATACCACTTGCGATCTGTCTGCACCCTATATATAACCCAACCTGAATTACCATTATTCATTGTAGCAAATTCCCTCGAGATTATGTCTATTACTACATGCTGTTAAATGCATTCAAATACTCTACTTATTGCCTTAGGTGTTCATTTTGGAATGAATAATATTGGGGAGTCATATGTGACTATTCAATAGAAACTGGAAGAGGAATTTCTAGTGGAAGCTAGGCAGACAGATCCTGAAGGAAATGACAGCTGGAGGCTGTTGTCTGCTGACTTTACTCCCCACCACTGGGCAGCAAGTATTTCTTTGAAGGGAAATCTGAGCAATACATCTCCCTATCTATCACAAATAAGGAAAGAACAGAAAGCTAATGTCTAGGATTGCCAGATTTAGCAAATACAAATACAAATAATGCTACTGCATTAATACAAGTATGTCCCATTAATATTTGGGACATACTTATGCTAAAAATTATTCACTGTTTATTTGAAATTCAAATTTAATTGGAGGTCCTGTATTTATCTGACAACTCTACTATGGGCTGAGTCTTACAGTAGAGCCACAGTTGTCAGGAGAGAAGTAAGTGGAATTGTCAAGAAGAGATAAGAGAAAGTCATAGAATGATCCAAGAATCAAGATGAAAGAATAGCAATGAGATCCAACAAAGAAGGTGATTTTCAAAATAATAAGGTAATATAATATCGAATCTTGAAAAGTAAAGAAGATACATAAAGGAAGATAAAGACTGAGAATTACTGCACTGACTCCCAGACCAGAGATTTAAAAAGCTTCAAAAAGGAATGGACCCCAGCATCAAATGACACAGACACGCAGAGCACAGCTAAAATATCTGGGGGGAAGAGGGGCGAGTGAGATGTCTAATTAGCTGTGGTACGGCATGCCTTGCCACAAGATGGCACTCATAGTTCCCCTTTTTCTGAGTTTCTATCAATAAACATTTTGCAAAATTTTTATTGTCATTGAACAAAGAGAATATCTTATGTTTCAAAACTTACATATATCCTTCTGTTTCATGTTCTATCATTTTCCCACAGCTTATCATTGTTTATCCCTTTAGAATATGAAGACATAATAAATGCTAGAATTGAGTGGGGGTGGGGGAGGCATTAGAACCTGGAGGAAGGAACAAATGTAATGCTATAGCAGATACTCAGTACAAAGCCTTAACAAAAGGACAGGCCATCAAACGAAGACTGATGAGCTTCAAGAAAACTTATACAGATAGAAATGGAAGCCAGATTGTTTAGTGTTGAGGACCGATAACGTGCTGAGAAAGTAGAGACTATGTGTTTAGCACATCTGCTGGGAAACATAGGATGGAAGACACGTGGACTTTTTCCTTATAGGTAATTACTTCCCAAATCAGAGTTTGTTTGCCTTATTCATAAGTTTCAAATACTTGACCGAAATATCTATTAAATAGCAGTTGACCTCATATAATAATAACTCTACAAAAAAATGCATTTGCGTTGCAGAGATACATCTACTTAACTAAATAACCCCTTTGGTCCCCCAATATTATAGCACTTATTTCTTTTCAAAATAACTTCATATCTATTTGTCATATTATATTGCCCATAGAGTGAATGTTTGAATGGAGGCCTAGAGAGATCACAAGATTTGACTAACATTGCACAGAAACAGAATCATGGGCCAGTTTTCCGATGCCGAATTCTGTTCCCCTTCTATTAAATTATTCCTCCTGTCACTCAATTTCTATTTCAAGTTTTCCACTTATCTAATTTTATTTTTCTGGCATGCATAAAATGAAAATGGCTCTTTGAAATTACCCTGTTTTGAATATTTCCCATGCTATACCAGATATGTAACAGTTAAAAATTACCTATCTTCAGAATAGTATGGGAAAATATGTTCATTATCATCTCTGATTTTTTACAAAACTGACTATAACCTTGAGCTGAACTTTAAAGAAGAACTTATAAATTAATGTACCATTGAAGAGGTAAAATCCTGTGCCTTTTGGTTCAGGTGTATACTTTTGCTAGAATACAGTCCTACCAAACAATCCAAAACAGTTTTCCTTTCAGCCAATAAACCAATCATTAGCTATTTGTTTTTATCTTTTTTTGATCATCAAAGTGAAAACATTATTTGTATCTAAATCTGTTTGAACCCTTTAGACATAAAGTAGAGTGAAATGAAGACAACTTTAGCTTTGTTTCTACCATTCACCTCCCTCACCTCAAACATAAAAAAGGGTGGAGGGGCTTCTATAGCTAGTTCACCAATAATTCCATATAAGCCAAACAAAAGAAAACTTCAAACTTGCTTTGTGGCTAGGCCTCCATGGAGGAACAGCCTTCTTATTGAGTTGGAAAGAATAAAGGGTATTTTTGAATTCACAAGTGTCTGAAAACATCATGTCTGCAAAGTGTGGTTGGCATTTTTATGCATTTGAAAGAGTCCAATGAAGCCCAGCTCCTTACAAATTCCTACAAATAATGAAGAATGCGAAATGGTTTCTGCCAGTCGGAGGTCAGAGTGGTGGTATTGCTCCAACCAACTGTACAAAGGGGACCTGTCATTTATAGATAGCTCCAAAGTCTTGCATTAGCGAGAACACCATGAAGACTGGCTCTTACCCAAAGAGTTTACTCAGAGAGACATTTAATATGGAGTAAATACAGCCTCAAAGAGAACAGCTTTGGGCTTCCCTGGTGGCGCAGTGGTTGAGAGTCCGCCTGCCGATGCAGGGGACACGT
>NC_041233.1:55391167-55404419 GCF_002837175.3 Physeter macrocephalus
ACACGTGTTCGTGCCCCGGTCCGGGAGGATCCCATATGCCGCGGAGCAGCTGGGCCCGTGAGCCATGGCCGCTGAGCCTGCGCTCCGCAACGGGAGAGGCCACAACAGTGAGAGGCCCTTGTACCGCCAAAAAAAAAAAAAAAAAAAAAAAAAGAGAGAACAGCTTTGAAGAAGGGCTTTGAAAAGGTCGGAAGAAGATGAAATGAGGAATGCTGTTACTTAGTGCCTGTATTAAACAAATGCTTGCCTTAGCTCTTCTCCAGCACATCTCAAAATGTGGCAAAGTAATAATGACGTGCTCACTTCACAGACAAAAAAATAACTTGGAATGGGAAATTTTTCGTTAGGATGGGCCCTCAAGCCACTGGGTTGTTCTCAAAGTGTGTGAATGTTCTATTTCCATCAGCCTGGAGACTCTTCCTCTCTCAGGGGCATATCTACTGCTCCACGAACAGCCCAGGATAGTTTGGAAGTCAGATGTTGTCCCCTAACTGTTATACCAGTTAAGTTTGGAAACCCTATTTTCCCTAATGCTTATACCATGTCCTATCTACTCAGGCCTTTGCTTTAGGAAGAAAGTAACCAATCACTGCTACCATTACAGCAGACAGCACTCTAGGTGTCAACTATTTTGGAGTCACAGGCACTTTGTATTATAAAATCAACTGGCTAGTGGTATTCAATAAAATTTTTAGTTATCCATAACATCACTCCCTACAACCGATTTTTTTCCTGCTGCTATTCATCTCTAGTCTTTGTACATATAAATGCATTCATCCATTTGACAAATATTGCTGAGTACCTGTTATGTGCCAGATATTGTTCTAGACAATGGGTTTATAGCAATCATTAAGACAGACAAGGTCGCGGCTTTCAGGGACTTATACTCTAAATAAGTAGGAAAGGAGGAGTGGGAGTGAGGAGGTGATAGGCAATAATAAACAAGATAAATTCGGATGGTGGTAAGTCCTATGAAGAAAAGAAATCAGGTTAATGTAATGGAGACTGGGTGGAAAACTATTTTGTTTGAGTAGTCAGAGACTGCTGCCCTGAGGTGAGGTGCTGAAGTGTCACACTGCTAAATAATGAAGAAGTTATATGTGAGGGATCTCAAGAATTGTAAAGTTTTTTTTAACTCCTAAGTATTTTTGTGTGTTTTTCCTAAGATCAAGGACAATTATGAAGGTATAATTAGCAAAATCAGGAAATTTTTACTAAAATAACCAATAATAATTAAAATCAGAAAATAACATTAACAAAAAATAGATAACAACATTATTATCCAATTTATAGACCTAAATTTTGCTAATGGCCCCCCAAAAATGTCCTTTATAGAAATTTTATTGATCCAGCCCAGGATCACATATTTCATTTAATTTTCACACCTCTTTAGTTTCCTTTAATCTGGAACTGTTCCTCATCTTTTCTTTGTCTTTCACGACATTGACATTTGAAAAACTACTGGCCATTTGTTTTGTAGTATTTAAGTTGGGTTTATCTGATGTTTCCTTGAGATTAGATTCATGTTATGCAGGTTATAAAAAGTTTGTCCTTTCAATGTAGAATATCAGTTGTTTCGTTGCTAATGTGCAAGGTGGATGGGATGAAAAAAATGTATCTTTTCCTAGGGAGAGATCAATGTATGTTTATCCTTCAGATGGCAGCAAAAATGTCAATTCCAAAAATAGAAGTAGAATGTGGACAAATCCTATGAATTAGATGCAAATGCAGGAAGGCTTTCCTTACTTGTTCAAAACTCTGAATACAGAGCTTTAGGAAAATCTCAGGAGTCACTAAAAAATTAAGGAAGCATGAGATGGAAAACAGAATGTGAGTTATTAATAAGAACAAAGATATATTTACAAACTTCAAACAAATAAAAATAACTGTGACTGAATATAAATCTATACAGTTTAAATAAAATAGACGAAATACTTAGGTAAATAAATGCTTTTACATAGGTAATGTGAAAAGGAATTGTTAAGCATTTATGAAATTGAAATTTGTGTAGACCACCCAGTGGCAATCGCAAAGCCTCCACTGTAGTGTAGCTTTCCTTCAATTGTAGTGTAGTATGGTTTATTTGGCCACAAATACTAACTAAAAGCAAACAAACAAGAAAGGTGTGGTTGGGTAGTTTGTCACTAGGAATGATGGAGAAGGAAAAGACTGGAAAATCCAAAGTCTCTATAGAAAATATAAGGAATGAGAGTGGTAGAGACTGAGCAAGAAGTACTGTCACATGAATTTAGCTATTAGACCACTGCATCGTAAGGGCCTTGAGGGCATGGACTAGGGTTGTTCTCTGGTTATAGTTCTCTTTACCAATGCCTATCTTAAAATATGGTATCCAGAAATTAAATTAAAACTCTGTATATGACCTAGCGCATACAACAGGACTGCTACTTCCCTTTTTATTTCTACATCTCTATTCTATTAGTGCCTAAGTTACCATCGAACCTAATCTGTGAAATTTTAGAGATGAAGCAGAACCAAGACTGTCATTTAGTTCAGTTTCCTCAGTTTTCAAATGAGAAGAATGAAGTGATTAAAGTTAACTGACTTGCCCAAAATTATCCAACAGTAATACTACTAGTGAGCAAACAGTTCAGGTTTGGAACCCCAGACGACGTCATGAAGAAGCCACTACCAAAATAACACCACCCAGGTAGCACAGGGAACAAAGCACTGGACTTGGAGTCAGAAAACTTGTATTTGAATCCCTGCCTCTTACTTTCTATAAGACCATGGGCAATCACTACAACTATCTGTAAAAATGGAATGATAAGACCTGACACATAAAAATGTCACATATACTCAATGCAAAAAAATGATTTGTAAAAAACACTGAATATTAAAGCTATTGGGATGTATTATTATAATGATGATCTCACAATTTGGTTAAAAAGATGTAATGTTTTTCAAGTAAGTAGATGGTTATGGGGATATCCCTAATCCCCATGCTTCAGGAAAGATGTTGCATACATTTAAATCTGACTTTAAAGAATCTTAATTTTTAAACTTTTGATTATGGAAAATTTCAAACATATACAAAGTGAACAGAATATAACAAATCTCCATGTATCTTTCACACAGCATCAATATCTTTAAAATCCAGCCATTCTTTTTTTTTACTGTGGTAATATACACAAGACATAAAATTTACCATTTTAACCATCTTTAAGTGTACAGTTCAGTGGCAATAAGTACATTCACATGTTGTGTCTGCCATTCTTATGTCACCTAAATCTGCACCTACTCCCCACCTATTCACTCCATGATATGAGAATCTCACGTTTTAAATCAGACATCTAACACTTCAATTTCCGTCCAAATTCACATGCAATTTTTTTGCTCTAATTCTCAGTTCCCCTTCATGAGTATCATAACAACTCTCTCTCAAAATTGCTGTGAAGTTTAAAGGATGCACTGTACTATCACATACCAGGCACTCAATAACTTAGTTTCACTTTCCCACACCATTCATACAGTATGACTGATCCTAGCGATGCTGTACTGCTAACACAATGGATTCCATTCCACTTAATGTGATAACTCTCAAGTTTTATTTGGAATATTTTCTTGATATTTCTTCATTGTTCCCTTGTACTCTAGGTGGGAGTTCCCTTGTCTAGGTGGGATATATAACCCTAATTAAGTTTCCAATATGATAACTGTCTCTGTAGAAAAGTGATGAAGAAGTTCTTTATATCTTGGTGATAGTATTTAATTATAAGAGTAATAAAATAAGCTCCAATAGCCTAAATGAGGAGTTTCTCAACTCAGTGCGGTAACTTATTCAAGTGTATTGATGAGAAAATCAAAAACACCTTTGCTTTCCCTTTAATGGCTGAGCCACTGTGGAAGACACCAGGAAAGTGTTGACTCCCATTTTCTGGGTCACAGCTCTGACTAGACTCTCTCATCTCTGACAGGTTCTTCTCAGCCTCACTTTATCTTTCTGCATACTAAATGGGGAGATATTCTAAGAACTACTCCTCAGCCTTGAGCTCTTTTACAAGCTCCAACAGATGACTCATTTACATGGCTTCAGTCTACAGCTCTGTATGAGCCGCTCTAAAATGAACATCTCTGGCCCACAATTCTCTGACTCCAAGAATCTTCTGAACTCATCATCCCCCACCCCCCCAAACTCTTTTTTCCCTCCCAGAAAGCTTGTTTCTGTCAATGGTACCATCACTCTCCTGGTCATCCTGTCTTAAACAAAAGCCTCATCCTTCCATTTTTTAAATCCCTATCTCCTATACCCAATTCAATTCCAAAGAAGAGTGATTCTTCCTTAGAAATATCTTTTAGTTGCTCCACACTTTTCCCAACTCCACTAGTTGGAAACATTACAACTTCACAATCTAATTAATGCAATAGCTCATGTGGTCAATCATATATGATTTCTAGCATATAATGCTTAATCAAGGAATCAGAATTCTGAACTCTTCTAGAAATCAATCATGCTTCAGCAACCCTTCAACTAACACTTAGGAGAGTTTAAAAAGACATAAATCCTTTTTCTGAGCCAGATAAAACAAAGTTCTCTTTGTTGGTAAAGCATGTTATTTTATAACTAGGTCTGAATAATACAAACATCTGATAATCTTCAGAGAAATCACACTAACAAAATCTGAGGGCAATCTGGGCCCTCTTAAATACAGCTCACATTTCCCTAATTTTACAGTCTCTACATAAAAACCTATATTCCCATTACTACATTTAGAGAGCCCTTCAAAGGTGCCATAAAGTTCCAGTCTTGATAATCTCCAATTAGTGTCCTAGTTACATAGCTCTGAAGTTCCAGTTTACTAGCTTAACATGTAAACTAGAGCTTATCTTAACTGAAAGCATTTACCTCTAATGACTGGTTTCCATTCCAAACCCCCAGCTATACAAAACAGCTAACTTCCAGATTTTAGTTTTCTGCTTAGTTTTTCTCAGGCAGTTTAGTACAGTCCAAACATCTACCTTCCCAGGTGGCTCTTCCATCAGAGAATACCCCAATTGACATTCACTCACTGGTGCTCTGGGGCTCAAAGTTTTTATAATCCATTTGTTATAGTCCCATTTGTTTAGTAAAATCTTAGACATAACCTTAGTGTCTATTCATAAGTGGATAGGAGAGTGGGTGAGTATATAGATGTAACAAAATTACCATGAGTTGTTGCTTGTTGAAATTGAGTGATGGTTTCATTATACAAGTCTCTCTGCTTTTTTGCACATGTTTAAATTCTTTCCATAAAAATTTTTAAAATTAAGGTATAAACCTACTATGAATATAATGTAACACTAGAAACAATTAATTGGTTGATCTGTACTCACAGAAATAGAGCTATGATACACTAAGTGGAAAAGAACAAGTTAATAAACAATAAGTATACTATGGCTCCTTTTTAGGATTTTGAAAGCTCTCTGTATGTTTATGAGTATATATATTTGCATATCCACAGATAAAGGTCTGAAAAGAGACCCACCAAACTAACAGATAACCCTAGGAATTAGGAGGGATAAGAGTGGATGATCATGTCTTACTCTATATACTGCAATAAGGTTTGAATTTTTACCAGCATCTGTAAATTTGAAAAATAAAGAAAATAATAATAGTAATAATAATATTAACAACTAAAATCTTTACTGCTACAGGGACCTAGAGGCTTATATTCTTGGGAGTATTAAATACTGAGGAATACTAGAGGTATATGTCTATACTTCAAAGCACACAACATATTGAAGGTAAAATCCAATCCGTTTATCTGACCTACTCTCTCAAGGCACTGACTTTAATTAAATGCTTTCCCTACCAACCTTATCTGGGACTGCCTTCTGTTACTTCCTGACAAGGTTTTACTTACTTCTTTGATTTTCTCTTGTTATAGGCAGAACAGATAGAGGAAAGCCATAAAAGATTTTTTTGCTCTTTAGTCTGGTCCAAATTCATAATTTTCTTCAAAATCATGATCGGAGTCGATTTCCATGGCAACCAGTAGCTACTAACTTTGTGCTTGGCACAAAGACGCTACTATTCCTTCTCTACTTTTAACTCAGGGATCTGCACCTCTCTTTGTTTGTTTGTTTGTTTTTGCGGTACGCGGGCCTCTCACTGTTGTGGCTTCTCCCGTTGCGGAGCACAGGCTCCGGACGCACAGGCTCAGCGGCCATGGCTCACGGGCCCAGCCACTCCACGGCGTGTGGGATCTTCCCGGACCGGGACACGAACCCGTGTCCCCTGCATCGGCAGGAGGACTCTCAACCACTGCGCCACCAGGGTAGTCCCTCTCTCTTTGTTTTGTACCTACTAATTCTTATAACCTTCAGGTCCTAGTTTGCCTGCCTTCCACTATCTCTCCACCCATGTCTGGGTCTAGTGCTTTCCTCTATCAAAGTACTTGTCATATTATACTAAAATTGTTTATTTAACTGCCTCCCCTGTAAGACTGTAAGAGAGTTGCAACCAGGGGTAGATCCAGGTTTCGTGGATTCTGAAACTAATGCAACTTAGGGAGCCTTCTTTAAGAGAAGGATATAAATTATAAATACAAAATATACAAAATTATGTATAAATATGTATATTATTTAGAATGAGAAAAGAAATCACAACAGATTATTGAGGTTTTAGAGCTTAAGATCCCTCTCTTCTGAGACTTCTTTAGGCAATTTACTAGAAATGCTTACTTAGAAATGCATCCTGATTTCAACCTGGCTTTCCTTTCCCATTACTGGTACTCACACACTAACAGGTGATGGATTTTAAAGTCTAAGCTCCAGTAACTTCACCATAAATTTATGTCTGGCTCCTTCACTGCTGAATTCTCAGCAATCTGCTTAGTGTCCTATACATATTAGGTCTTCAAAAATAAAACTGTGATGCATGAAAGCAGGATGGATGTATTAATCCTTCTTTTACCAAATACCTTTTACAAACCCTTCTACTACTTTTAAGAGAAAAGCCTACTGTAAAATCTAGCCCTTGCCTTCCTCTCCAATAGCCTCTTGAACACCTCTCTTCTTTACCTTGTATGTCTAGCCACTCTGGCTTTCTCTCATCACCTCAGGACCTGTCTGTGGTGGTCCCCTCTGCCTAGATCCTTCTTCTTATTCTCCTATCTCAGTTCAGATGTTACTTCCAGCCTAGGTTAAATCTCCCAGTCATCTCATTCATAATATTCCCTACTTCTTCAAAACACTTTTCACAGTTTAATTGAAGAGTTGTGTAAAAAGTAGTTTAATATCTATTTTGCTCCTGGAATGAAAACTTCATGAAGGTAGCAGTCATAGTTTGCCTATTTATTCATTGTTTCCCCAGCTTACCACAATGCTGTATACAGAGTAGGTGCTCAATAAATATTTGTAGAATGAAAGAAAAAAATGAATGAATGACGATGAATGCCCAAAAGAATACAACTCTCAGTATATATTGAAGAAAATGTGGTGTTTAAGATCAAAGACATCCACTGGCCAAAAGGAGCAATGAAATGACTGTAACATATACACACATATATATAAAATAGATAACAAGGACCTACTGTATAGCATAGGAAATTATTTCAATAACTAGTAATAACCTATAATGGAAAAGAATCTGTAAAAGAATATATATATATACACACAGATATACACATAGATATGTGTGTAACTGAATCACTTTGTTATACACCCTAAACTAACACAATATTGTAAATTAACTATACTTCAATTTAAAATGGTTAAAAAGATTGAGTAATAATAGTTAACATTTCTTGCTTTCTGTATGCTAAGCTTTGTAGTAAACTCTTTATATGTAGTTATTTCATTTGATCCTCAGAACAACCTTATAAAGAAGTAAATTTTAGAATTAGCTTGTTAATTTCTATAAAAGATCCCACTGGATTTTGATTGGGATTACATTCTATAGATCACTCTAAAGATTAGATTGCCATCTTAACAATAATGAGTATTGCAAACCATGAACACAAAAAATATCTCCACAAACCATGAACACAAAAAATATCTCCATTTATTCAGGTATTTTAAAATGTACTTTAGCAGTTTTGTATTTTTCAGCATGCAAATCTTACACATGCTTCCATGGCGTGGCTATGTAAACACATATTTTGCTAGAGTTGTACCTAATAGTTACATGGTTTGTGTACTACTGTAAGTGACATTATTTTTAAAATTTCAATTTCCAATTGTTCATTGTGAGAATATAGAAATACAAATTTTTTATATCAGCCTTGTATCTTGCTACCTTGCTAAACATACTTATCAATTCCAGTGATGTCTTTGTAGATTATTTGAAAGTTTCTATACAATCATGTTGTCTGTGAATAGAGATAATTTTACTTAACCTTTCCAAACTGGATTCCTTTCTTTTTTTAAATTTTTATTTTATATTGGAATATAGTCGATTAACAATGTTTTGTTAGTTTCAGGTATACAGCAGAGTGATTCAGTTATACATATACATGTATCTATTCTTTTTCAAATTCTTCTCCCGTTTACATTACGACAAAATACTTTGTAGAGTTCCCTGTGCTATACAGTAGGTCCTTGTTGGTTACCTATTTAAAAAAAATAGCAGTGTGTACATGTGAATCCCAAAGTCCCAATCTATCCCACCCCCCACCCTTCCCCCCATAACCATAAGTTCATTCTCTGAGTCTGTCAGTCTGTTTCCATTTTGTAAATAAGTTCGTTTGTATCATTTTTTTTTAGATTCCATATATAAGCAATATCATAAGATATTTGTCTTTCTCTGTCTGACTTACTTCACTTAGTAGGATAATCTCCAGGTCCATTCATATTGCTGCAAATGGCATTATTTCATTCTTTTTAATGGCTGAGTAATATTCCATTGTATATATACACATCTTCTTTATCCAGTCATCTTTCAATGGATATTTAGGTTGCTTCCATGTCTTGGCTATTGTAAACAGCGGTGCAATGAACACTGGGGTGCATGTATCCTTTCAAACCCTGTTTTTCTACAGATATATGCCCAGGAGTGGGATTGCTGGATCATATGGTAGCTATATTTTTAGTTTCTTAAGAAATCTCCATACTGTACTCCATAGTGGCTGTACCAATTTACATTCCCACCCACAGTATAGGACGGTTCCCTTTTCTCCACACCCTCTCCAGCATGTACTGTTGGTAGACTTTTTGATGATGCCCATCCTGACTGGTGTGAGGTGATATCTCATAGTTTTGATTTGCATATCTCTAATAATTAGCAATGTTGAGCATTTTTTCATGTGCCTCTTGGACATCTGTATGTCTTCTTTGGAGAAAGGTCTATTTAGGTCTTCTGCCCATTTTTTGATTTTTTTTTTTTTTATATTGAGCCACATGAGCTGTTTTTAAATTTAGGAGACTAATCCCTTGTTGGTCACATTGTTTGCAAATATTTTCTCCCATTCTGTGTGTTGTCTTTTCATTTTGTTTATGGTTTCCTTTGTTGTGCAAAACCTTTTGAGTTTATTTAGGTCCCATTTGTTTATTTTTCTTCGTATTCCCATTACTCTAGGAGGTGGATCCAAAAAGATATTTCTCCATTTTATGTCACAGAGTGTTCTGCCTATATTTTCCTCTAAGAGTTTTATAGTATCCAGTCTTACGTTTAGGTCTTTAATCCTTTTTGAGTTTATTTTTGTGTATGGTGTTAAAGAATGTTCTAATTTCATTTTTTGACATGTAGCTGTCCAGTTTTCCCAGCACAATTTATTGAAGAGACTTTGTTGTACATTAATTGACCATAGGTGCATGTGTTTCTTTCTGGGCTTTCTATCCTGTACCACTGATCCGTATTTCTGGTTTTGTGCAAGTACCATACTGTTTTGATTACTGTTGCTTTGTAGTATAGTCTGGAGTCAGCAAGCCTGTTTCCTCCCACTCCGGCTTTCTTTCTCAAGATGGCTTTGTTTATTCGAGGTCTTTTGTGTCTCCATACAAATTTTAAGATTTTCTGTTCTAGTTCTGTGAAAAAGGCCATTGGTAATTTGACAGGGATTGCTTTGAATCTGTAGATTGCCTTGCATAATATAGTCATTTTGACAATACTGATCCTTCCAGCCCAAGAACATGGTATATCTTTCCATCTGCTTGTGTCATCTTCAATTTCTTTCATCAGTGTCTTATAGCTTTTGGAGTACAGGTCTTTTGCAGCCTTAGGCAGATTTATTCCTAGGTATTTTATTCTTTTTGATGCGATGGTAAATGGGATTGTTTCCTTAATCTCTCTTCCTGATCTTTTGTTGTTTTTGTATAGAAATGTAACACATCTCTGTGTACTTCTTTTATATCCTGCATTTTACCAAATTCATTGATGAGCTCTAGCTGTTTTCTGGTAGCATCTTTAGGATTTTCAATGTATAGTATCATGTCATCTGCAAACAGTGACAGTTTTACTTCTTCTTTTCCAGTTTGGATTCCTTTTATTTCTTTTTCTTCTCTGACTGCCATGGCTAGGACTTCCAAAACTATGTTGAATAAAAGTGACGAGAATGGACATCTTTGTCTTGTTCCTGATCTTAGAGGAAATGCTTTCAGCTTTTCACTGTTGAGTATGATGTTAGCTGTAGATTTGTCATATATGGCCTTTACTATGTTGAGGTACATTCCCTCTATGTCCACTTTCTGGAGAGTTTTTATTGTAAATGGATGTTGAATTTTGTCAGAAGTTTTTTCTGCATCTATTGAGATGATCATATGGTTTTTATTCTTCAATTTGTTGATTTGGTATATCACACTGATTGATTTGCGGACATTGAGAAATCCTTGCATCCCTGCAATAAATCCCACTTGATCAAGGTGTATGATCCTTTTAATGTACTGTTGGATTCATTTTGCTAGTAATTTGTTGAGAATTTTTATGTATACATTCATCAGTGATATTGGCTTATAAGTTCCTTTCTTCTGGTATTTTTGTCTGGTTTTGCTATCAGGGTGATGGTGGCCTCATAGAATGAATTTGGGAATGTTCCTTTCTCTGCAATTTTTTGGAATAGTTTCTGAAGGATAGGTATTAACCCTTCTCTAAACGTTTGATAGAATTTGCCTGTGAAGCCATCTGGTCCTGGACTTTTGTTTGTTGAGAGTTTTAAAATCACAGTTTCAATTTCAGAACTTGTGATTGGTCTGTTCATATTATCTATTTCTTCCTGGTTCAGTCTTGGGCGATTGTATCTTTCTAAGAATTTGTCCATTTCTTCTGGGTTGTCCATTTTATTGGCATATAGTTGCTTGTAGTACTATCTTATGATCCTTTGTACTTCTGTGGTGTCTATTGGAACTTCTCCTTTTTCATTTTTGATTTTATTGATTTGAGCCCCCTTCCTTCTTTTTGTGGTGAGTCTGGGTAATGGTTTATCAATTTTGTTTACCTTTTCAAAGAACCAGCTTTTAGTTTCATTAATCTTTTCTATTGTTTTTTTAATCTCTATTTCATTTATTTCTGCTCTGATCTTTATGATTTCATTCCATCTACTAACTTCGGGTTTTGTTTGTTCTTCTTCCTCTTGTTTAAGGTATAAGGTTAGGTTGTTTATTTGATATTTTTCTTGTTTCCTGAGGTAAGATTGGATTGCTATAAACTTCCCTCTTACAACTGCTTTTGTGGCATCCCATAGGTTTTGGATCATTGGTTTTATTCATTTTCATATGTCTCCAGGTATTTTTTTGAATTCCTCTTCGATTTCTTCAGGATCCATTGGTTGCTTAGTAGCATATTGTTTAGCCTCCATGTGTTTGTGTTTTTTACAGGTTTTTTTCTTGAGTTGATTTCTAATCTCATAGTGTTGTGGTTGGAAAAGGTGCTTGATATGACTTCACTTTTCTTAAATTTACTGAGACTTGCTTTGTGGCCCACCATGTGATCAATCCTGGAGAATGTTCCATGTGCACTTGAGAAGAATGCATATTCTGGGGCTTTTGGATGGAATGCTTTATAAATATCAATTAAGTCCATCTGGTCTAATATGTCACTTAAGGCCTGTGTTTCCTTACTGATTTTCTATTGGGATGATCTGTCCATTGATGAAAGTGGGTGTGTTAAAGTCCCGCACTATTATTGTGTTACTGTCAATTTCTCTTATGGCTTTTAGCATTCATCTTGTATATGAGGTGCTCTTATGGTGTGTCCATATATATTCACAATTGTTACATCTTCTTCTTGGATTGATCCCTTGATCATTATGTAGTGTCCTTCTTTGTCTCTTGTAACAGTCTTAATTTTAAAGTCTATTTTGTGTGATATGAGTATTGCTACTCCAGCTTTCTTTTGATTTCCATTTACATGGAATACATTTTTCTATCCCCTCATTTTCAGTCTGTATGTGTCCCTAGATCTGAAATGGGTCTCTTATAGACAGCATATATACAGGTCTTGTTTTTGTTTCCATTCAGCCAGTCTATGTCTTTTGGTTGGAGAATTTAATCCATTTATGTTTAAGGTAATTATCAATATGTATGTTCTTATTGCCAGTTTGTTAATTGTTTTGGCTTTGTTTTTGTAGGTGTTTTTTCTTCCCTTCCTCTTCGGTTCTCTTCTTTTGTGATTTGATGACTAACTTCAGTGTTGTGTTTGGACTCCTTTTTCTTTTTTGTGTGTATATCCATTTATATTTATGGTTTGTGGTTACCATGAGGTTTTGATATAGCAATCTATATGTAAACAAGATTGTTTTAAGTTGTTTTTCTTTTAATTTCAAATGCATTTCCAATATCCTGCATTTATGCTCTCCTCTTCTCACAATTGCTGGTTTTTATACCATATTAGTGTGCAGATAATTTCCTGCCCTTACTGTATGTTTGCCTTTACCAGTGAGCTTTCCCATTTTTAAGTTTCTTTTTTATTTTTTTTAACATCTTTATTGGAGTAGCATTGCTTTACAATGGTGTGTTAGTTTCTGCTTTATAACAAAGTGAATCAGTTATACATATATATATGTTCCCATATCTCTTCCCTCTTGCATCTCCCTCCCTCCCACCCTCCCACCCCCTCTAGGTGGTCACAAAGCACTGAGCGGATCTCCCTGTGCTATGCAGCTGCTTCCCACTAGCTATCTATTTTACGTTTAGTAGTGTATATATGTCCATGCCACTCTCTCACTTTGTCACAGCTTACCCTTCCCCCTCCCCATATCCTCAAGTCCATGCTCTAGTAGGTCTGTGTCTTTATTCCCATCTTACCCCTAGGTTCTTCATGACCTTTTTTTTTTTCTTAGATTCCATATATATGTGTTAGCATACGGTATTTGTTTTTCTC
>NC_041233.1:55404851-55427787 GCF_002837175.3 Physeter macrocephalus
GGTGTGAGATGATATCTCATTGTAGTTTTGATTTGCAATTCTCTAATGATTAATGATGTTGAGCATTCTTTCATGTGTTTGTTGGCAATCTGTATTTCTTCTTTGGAGACATGTCTGTTTAGGTCTTCTGCGCATTTTTGTATTGGGTTGTTTGTTTTTTTGATATCGAGCTGCAAGAGCTGCTTGTAAATTTTGGAGATTAATCCTTTGACAGTTGCTTCGTTTGCAAATATTTTCTATCTTTGCTGTGATTTATGTCATAGAGTGTTCTGCCTATGTTTTCCTCTAAGAGTTTGATAGTGTCTGGCTTTACATTTAGGTCTTTAATCCATTCTTGTTTCTGGTTACGGCCTTTTCTTTTCCACCTAGAGAAGTTCCTTAAGCATTTGTTGCCAAGCTGGTCTGGTGGTGCTGAATTCTCTTAACTTTTGTTTGTCTGTTAAGCTTTTGATTTCTCTGTGAAATCTGAATGAGAGCCTTGCTGAGTAGAGTATTCTTGGTTGTAGATTCTTTCCTTTCATCACTTTAAGTATATCGTGCCACTCCCTTCTGGCCTGCAGAGTTTCTGCTGAAAAACCAGCTGATAACCTTATGGGAGTTGCCTTGTATGTTATTTGTTGCTTTTCCCTTGTTGCTTTTAATATTTTTTCTTTGTGTTTAGTTTTTGTCAGTTTGATTACTATGTGTCTCAGTGTGTTCCTCCTTGGTTTGTCCTGTATGGTACTCTCTGTGCTTCCTGGACTTGGGTGACTATTTTCTTTCCCATGTTAGGGAAGTTTTCAACTAGTATCTCTTCAAATATTTTTTCAGGTCTTTTCTCTCTCTCTTCCCCTGCTGGGACCCCTATAATGTAAATGTTGGTACGTTTAATGTTGTCCCAGAGGTCTCTTAGATGGTCCTAATTTCTTTCATTCTTTTTTCTTTATTTTGTTCTGTGGCAGTGATTTCTATCATTCTGTATTCCATTCTGATTTCTATCATTCTTCTGCCTCAGTTATCCTGCTATTGATTCCTTTTAGTGTATTTTTCATTTCAGTTATTGTATTTTTCATCTCTGTTTTTTGTTCTTTAGTTCTTCTAGGCCTTTGTTGAACATTTCTTGTATCTTCTTGGTCTGTTCCTCCATTCTTTTTCCGAGATCTTGGACCATCTTTGCCATCACTACTCTGAATTCTTTTTCAGGTAGATTGCCTATCTCCACTTCACTTAGTTGTTCTTCTGGGGTTTTATCTTGTTCCTTCATCTGGGACATATTCCTCTATCATGTCATTCTGTCTAACCTTCTGTGATTGCAGTTTCCATTCCACAGGCTGCAGGGCTGTAGTTCTTCTTGCTTCTGCTGTCAGCCCCCTGGTGCTTGAGGCTGTCTAAGAGGCCTGTTCATACTTCCTGGTGGGAGGGACTGGTATCTGCCCACTGGTGTGTGGAGATGGGTTTTGTCCCTCTGGTGGATAGGGCTGTTTCAGGGGTGTGTTTATCAGGCACCTGTTTATTCAGGAACACTTTAAGCAGCCTGTCTGCTGAGGAGTGGTGCTGTGTTCCTGCCCTGTTGGTTCTCTGGCCTAAGGCATCCCAGGACTGGAGCCTACAGGCTGTTGCGTGGGGCCAGGTCTTGGTGAGAAAATGGCGGCCTCCAAGAGGGCTCATGTTAATGAGTACTCCCCAGAACTTATGCCTGTCCCCACAGTATCCCCACTTCTTCCTGTCCCCACAGTGAGCCACAGCTGCCTCCTGCCTCCACAGGAGAACTTCCAATACCTGCAGGTAAGTCTGGCCCAGTCTCTTATGAGGTCATAAGAGACCTCATAAGAGAGGTCTTTTTTACCTGGGTCCTGGTGCACACAAGACCCTGTGTGCACCCTCCAAGAATGGAATTTGTTTCCCCCAGTCCTATGGAATTCCTGAGATCAAACCCTGCTGACCTTCAAAGCCAGATTCTCTGGGGGCTCCTCCTCCCGTTGCCAGACCCCCATGCTGGGGAGCCTGACATGGGGCTCAGAACTTTCACTCCTGTGGGAGAACTTCTGTGGTATAATTATTTTCCAGTTTGTGGGTCACCCACCTGGTGTGTATGGAATTTGATTTTATCACGATTGCACCCCTCCTACTGTCTCATTGTGGCTTCTTTTTGTCTTTGGATGTAGGGTACCTTTTATTGTAGGTTCCAGCATTTTTCTGTGGTTGTTCAGCTGTTAGTTGTGATTTTGGTGTCTCCATAAGAAGGGGTGAACTTACATCCTTCTACTCTATATCATCTTGTCTCCTCCTCTGGATGCCTTTCATTTCTTTTTCTTGCCTATTGTCCTGCTGAATAGGAGTGGTCAAAGTGGATATCCTTGCTTTGTTCTTTATTCAAGGGAAAATCATTTAGTCTTCCACCATTACAGTGGCTTCTGCAGATGCTCTTTATCAGGGTAAGGAAATTTCTTTGTATTGCTAGTTTGCTGAGAGTTTTCATAATTAATGGATGTTGAACTTTGTCAAATGTTTTTACTACATCTATTGATGCATCTGTTGGTTTTTCTTATTTATTCTGAAGAACATTGATTGATTTCTGAATGTAGAACCAGCCTCATTTCAGGATAAATACCTCTTGATCCTTTTGACATATTGTTGGATTCAATTTACTAATATTTTGTTTAGGATTTCTGAGTCTATGTTCATGCGGGACACTAGTCTGTAGTTCTCTTTTAATAACTTTGTCTGATTTGGGTATCGGTAATATTAGTCTCATAAAATGAGTTGGGAAGTGTTTCCTCCTTTTCTATTTTCTTGAAGTTTTGGTATATAATCAGTATTATTTTTTTCTTATATGTTTGGTAGAATTTGCCAATGAAACAATAAGGCCCAGAGTTGTTTTGTTGAAAGATTTTAAACTATCAGTTGAATTTCTTTCTTTAATAAACACAGTACTATTCAGCTTACCTATTTCTTCTTGAGTGAATTTCTTAGTTCAGGTCTTCCAAGGAATTTGTCTATTTCATCTAAGTTCTCAAATTTGGGGGCATGTAATTTGTGTCTTATCTCTTTTTTTTTCCCTTGGTCAGTCTGGCTAGTGGTTTGTCAATTTTACTGATTTCAAAGAACCGGCTTTTGTTTCATTGATTTCCTCTATTGTTTTTCTGCTTTCAGTTTCACTGATGTTTGTTCTTATCATCACTATTGTCACTATTTCCTTCCTTCTCATGCTTTAGGTTTAAATTTTTCATCTTTAAATTTATCTAGCACTAGCCAAAGAAAATGCTACATTAATATCAGACAGGTTTCAATCACAGGACAATCTTCTTAGGGGTAACTCTTGCTTCAACCTCAATCCACAAGGAATATTGTTCACAGAGGATTATGAATGGATCAAGAGTTACCCAATAGGAGATTATACAGTATTAATCCCTAATTGATATGAATTGTTCTGACTTTTATGATTTGGAAATGAGAAAAACAGAAATGAAGGACTTCTCCAGGAATATCTGAGGCCCACCCTCAGAGATTCCTGCACTAGTACCCAGGACTGTGCCATTTTAACAAGCCACCCTAGGTGAGTCTGATGCAGGTGGTCCATGAACCATACTTGAGAATCACTATTCTGTGCTCTCTAAAGCAGTACTGTCCAGAAAAACAAATATCATACAAGACACATACGTTCATTTAAAATTTTTTCGTAGGCTGGTTAAAAAAAGAAAAAACAGATGAAATTAACTGTAATAATACATTTTATTCAGCCCAATATACCCAAAATATTATTATTTTGACATGTGGTACTGGCCACATTTCAAGCACTCAATAGCCACACATGGCTAGTGGCAACTGTGTAGAACAGTACAGATTTAAAGCACTGTTTCTCAACTTCTTTGATGATGACAGTCACCTTGCATTTTCTTTCCTTTTTTTCTTTGAATGCTTATTACATATATAAATTAATAAACTTCTCCCCTGAAAATTCTACTTCAGTAGGTTTGTGTGGGTAACCCCAAGAATTTGTGCCACTTCAGGTGATTCTTATTTTCAGGGGTGTTTGGGACTCAATGGCATCAGAGCATGGACTCTCACATGCAGTCTCAGGCAAATATTCTCTATGGGCTAGATGGGGCCAAACACATGATAAAGACATCCCAGAACATTAAAGAATTGGTGGGGCTTCCCTGGTGGCGCAGTGGTTGAGAGTCTGCCTGCTAATGCAGCAGACACGGGTTCGAGCCCTGGTCTGGGAAGATCCCACATGCCGCGGAGCAACTAGGCCCGTGAACCACAACTACTGAGCCTGCGCGTCTGGAGCCTGTGCTCCGCAACAAGAGAGGCCGCAATAGTGAGAGGCCCGCGCGCTGCGATGAAGAGTGGCCCCTGCTTGCCACAACTGGAGAAAACCCTCACACAGAAACGAAGACCCAACACAGCCAAAAATAAAAATAAATAAATAAATAAATAAATTTAAAGAATTGTTGGTCAGTCCTGGCTTCTCCAGCCTCCCAATTCTGTTTACTTCCCCTTACCTCAAGGGTATTTCTGTTACCCCAATGAAAACTTGGGGTTTCTTCCTCCAAGGAAAATTGCTTTCTGATCTATCATTCCTATCAAGAGACAAACAAATAATAATGTCACTCAGCATGAGACCTGAGCCACCTAAGCACAAACCTGGATCAAACTCATGAACAGAACTTTAAATATTCTCTTCCTACAAGTCATGAAAAGGCCCAGAAATTCCAGCATTTTTGGTCTCTAAATTATATCATCCCCTAGGTAAAAGCAGGATGTCTGTTTTTTAGACAGTGTCCCAGTCATTAGCTTAAATATGGTCACCTTAACAAGAAGCTTCAATTCATTAGCTCCAAAGCATTGTGAAGTTGAAGAGGGGGAATTGTTGATCTTAGAATCCTTAAGTTCACTTCCTTCTTCATCTAGGTATAAAAGTGGCTCTGCCCCTGCAAGAGTCTAATAGAACCAGATCAATTAAAGGAATGCTAAGCAAGAGTAAAATATAATGTTTAAAGACACAGATTCTAGAATCAATCAGCATGGGACTAGGTCCCAACTCCACTGCTGAGCAGCTTATAACTTAGGCTAATTTCCTTATTTCTCTAAGCCTCATTTTTATCAACTGAAAAATGCTTTGCAGGATTGTTGAGAGGTAAATTTTATATATATATATATATATATATAAAATTTACCTCTCATTTCTCTAAGCCTCATTTTTATCAACTGAAAAATGCTTTGTAGGATTGTTGAGAGGTAAATTTTATATATATATATATATATATATATATATATATACATATATATTTATATATAAATTTATCACATATGTATTTTACATAAATATATTACTTATATATTATATAGAACCTATATATTACATAATTACATAAATATATTATGTATATTTATATATATAGAAAATATTTATCATATACATTATATATCATATACATATTATATATTATTAATTATAAAATGTTTAATGTATCAAATATAAAAATATTTATTTAAATAATTTGTAACATATAAAACATATATTTATATAATTATATATAGTATATAATGAAACAAATTATATAAAGAGGATTATTTATTGATTTAATTATTTATAAGATTTAGTTATTTATATATTTATAGAAATTACATAAATATACATAAGTAAATAAAATATATAACTATAGCTACTGTGTTTTGAGGTTCTCACATAGTCACCAGTCTAAAAGAAGCCAGATGATCTATTGGATGCAATGACCTACTGCAAGCTATCTTATATCTGGTCCTGTCTTCATGCTGCAGTTCACAATCAGCTTTCCTAGAAATCAACTGCTAACTAAAAATATTTTAGGTAATTTGGGATATAATGCTATAATAATATGCTTTGGTCCTGACAGAGTTAAAGTTTATAAAAAACTATTATTTCTCTAAAGGTGTAATAGATACCCCTAAGATAATTAAGTCCATTTTATTAGATATTGCTATTAAAATAGAAAATGCTTTACTTTATCTTATGTGTTCCAAATTACTATCATCTCTCCATAAATAAACTTCTTTGTCACTATCAGTATTTATAAGGCGGTATTTTCCATATGACAATTCCCTGGCCTTTGTTTTGTGAACTAATTGATATACAAATGGTCATGTTCATTACATTTTCTAATGGTATTCTTTCTTTCCATATGTTTTTGTTTTAATAAATCAACCAGTATCTGAAAAAGTTAAGATAGCCAATTTGGCCATATTTGAGATAAAACATTTTAAATTCAGAAGTAGAGCATGGTCCCTATATTATTATGCAGAAAAGAGAGATATCACTAACATTTACTAAGCACCTGCTATGTACCATATATGTTGACTCATTTCAACCCCCGATGTAATTTTTACTATCCTAATTTCACAAAAGGGAAATCTGAAGTCTAGAGAGGTTAAACACCTACCTAATATTACCCTGCTAGTAATTGGTTAAGGGGCAGGGTTTGGATTTGTTTAACCCAAAAAGCTCGCACAAGTTAATGAAAATGTTTTATGTAAATTTTCACAGATCTAATTTATCAAATTTGTTACTATGTATATTTTCTTTTGATGCTATGAAAATGGTATTTTTTTAATTTTATTTTCCAGTTGTCTGTGGCTAGTATGTAAAAATATAATTGATTTTGTATACTGACCATATAGCCTACAATCCGGCTAAATTCACTCATTAGTCCTGCCAGTATTTTTGTAGATTACACAGATCCAATCCATATAAACTTAATTGTCTGTTTATTTCTCTATGCTATGTCAAGTAAAAATGACCTTATGGGTTTTTACCAAATTTGGAGGCCATGACTTGGACTAGACTAATAATCTATCCAAAAACGACCAAAGGGAAAGGCCACGCTTATTAAAATACCAGGGACAGAGAAAACAACCAATGAAGGAGCACATTAAGGGCAGACATACTAAACTGCAATTTATGACCTGCTTTTCATTTGGGCAGCTCTATGTATTATGATGCTCCATAGTGAGAAGCAGCAGAGATTTATTTATTTCACTATTGTAAACAATTATCTTTAGCAATAGGGAAGTCAGCCAGTAAAATAACCATTATTTATTGTTTCTTAATGCTATCTCTGCCTCTTCCTGTTTATCACCCAGTATAACTTGTTATTACATTATACCCTTGGGGCCAATAAATTTTAAAATAACTCCAAGACTTCCATTCTTGATTATGAAGAGTCATGCTGTATCAGACTATCCTTCCTGTTGCTAGAAAAACTGGATTTAAAAAATCAGTTTGAAGGCATTGGAGAGTTATCAAGAAAAGTCAGGACCTGAGAGGTAGATCTATGAAAGAAGAGTGTCTTATTGAGGCTAGGTGAATATTCTTTCATGGCCTTCCTCTCAAAGCATTTGCTGATTCACATGAGTGCAGAGATAAGAAGTTGCAGAGTCAAGGAGAAAGCAGCAGCTAAATGGCTGAGACCCTAAGCACAGTCTCACCGTGCTGGGATGTAATACTTATCCGGAGCTTTCTGTTGGGACCCTGAAAGGACGCATCCTAGTTGTAAGAATTAACAAGAAATAGAAGTCCTCACAAAGACTGAAACAAGTTTCAAGTCAGCTCAGTCCCAAAATGAATTAAGGTAATTGGCTCCTACTCTGCCTGACAGCAACAAAAGTAAATACTTTCTGGAGGAAAATGACAATCTGAGTGTCATGTTTGTTTTGTGCTAACTTGGTTAAGTTGGAAACATTTTCCCAAATCTCCTCCTCCATATAGTTCTGGGTTAGAGTTGGCCCAAAAGGAATTAATGGAAGATTTGAAAGGCAGAAGGTAAGCAACAGCCATTACACTCTAAAGGATTTTTTTCATGGTGAAAATTGGTTATTGACAGATATAAAGGTGGCCAGTGAGGCCCAACTTATGCTTACTCCCTTCTGGGAGTGTGGGGCTCAAAACACACAAAGTAGTAAAGCACATGACAACAACAGCACAAAAGATGAACTATTTGAATGCATTTAAAGTATTTTGCAGTCCTTGCATTACCCAGTAAATTATGAAAGTACTAATTTATATCATAAGTCAAGAATGCATGCTACAATTACAGAGATAATCACTAAAGAGGTGTAAAATAATTTTTATAAAACTAGCCAGCAGGGGGGAAATGAAATAATAAAAGTTGTGAATTTTAAAATTTAAGAAAAGGAACATAGAAGAGACAAGATGATTAGAAAATAAACAATAAGGTACAGATGTAAACCCAAATATATAAATAATAACATATAAAGGAAATGGATTAAGAACTCCAATTAAAAGACAAACACTGTCAGCTGAAATGAAAAACAAAACCCACTACATATAACTAAAAAGAAACAAGCTTTAAATATAAGGACAGGGAAAGGATAAAAGTGATAGGTGAAAAAGCTATACCTTGAAAATGCTAACTAAAATAAAGAAAAGGGGGCAAAATAGGTGAAGGGGATTAAGAGATAAAAACCTCCAGTTATATAATAAATAAGTCATGGAGATGTAATATATAGCATAAGGAATATGGTTAATAATATTGTAATAACTTTGTATGGGATACAGCATAAGGAATATGGTTAATAATATTGTAATAACTTTGTATGGGAATAGATGGTTACTAGACTTATTATGGTGATCATTTCATAATGTTTGCAAATATCAAATCACTATGTAGTACACCTGAAACTAACATTATATTGCATATCAACTATATTTCCAAAAAAAAGGAATTAAGAAACGAAAGTTATATGTACCTATGTATTTCTGTCAGACAATGAAAACTTAAAAATGATGTGGTAGGATGAATAATGGCTTCTCCTGCCAAGATGTCCACATCCAATCCCAGGAACCCATGAATCTTAGTTTATATGGCAAAAGAGATTCTGAAGACATGATCAAGTTGTGGATCCTGACATGGGGAGATATCCTGGATTGTCCAGATTTAATCACAGGACTCCTTGTAAAAGGGATGCAATAGCAGTCAAACAGTAGCCAATGTGACAATAGCAACAGAGTGACAGATAGAAAGAGATTTGAATATGCTATGTTACTGGCTTTGAAGATAGAAGTGAACCACAAGGCAAAGGATATAGGCAGACTCTGGAACCTGGAGAGGGCAGGGAAACAGACTCCCCCTGGAGCCTCTAGAAATAACACAGCCTGGGGGCACCCATTTTATTTTATTTTATTTCATTTTATTTTTATTTTTTATTTTTTTGCGGTACACGGGCCTCTCACTGCTGTGGCCTCTCCCGTTGCGGAGCATAGGGTCCGGACGCGCAGGCTCAGTGGCTGTGGCTCACGAGCCTCGCCGCTCCGCGCCATATGCGATCTTCCCGGACCGGGGCATGAACCCGTGTCCCCTGCATCAGCAGGCGGACTCACAACCACTGCGCCACCAGGGAAGCCTGGGGCACCCATTTTAGACTTCAAATCTCCAGAACTGCAAGATAATAAATTTATGTTGTTTAAAGACATTAATTTGTGGTAATTTGTTACAGCAGCAATAGAAACTAATACAGATGGATTACTATAGACCAAGAGAAATAATGATTATGGGGAAATCCACCAAGAAATATAATAGTTCTAAATTTTCATGACTATAAAAACATAGCCTCAATGTATAAAGTAAAAGTTAACAGACCTAACAGCATACATAATCAAGTCCACAATCACAGTGGGAGATTTTAATATATCTCTAATAGTAACCTTCAGAAGCAGGTAAAAACTATCAACAAGGATACACAATATTTAAAGAGCACAATCAACAGACTTTACATAATAAATATTTATAGAACTCCGAACAGAAAAACACATGCTTTTCAATGAACATTTACCAAAATAAAACATATGTTAGGTCACAAGGTAACTCTTAATAAATTCCAAAGGATTTTAAGAATGTATCCTGTAAAGTAAAATAATACCTTAAAAGATAACTAGAAATTAAGCAACATTCTTCTAAATAATCCACGAGTCAAGAAATAGGTCAAAAGAGAAGTCAGAAAATATTTTGAATTAAGAGATAATAAAAATAAAATATAAAAAAACCTCAAGGGATGTAGCTAAAGCAGTATACAGAAGGACTGGAAAGTTTTTAGTCTTAAATACACTTATGTATTAGAAAAGACAGTCTAAAAGAAATTAGATAATCTTCCATCTTAAGAAGTTATAAAAAGAATAGTAAATTAGACCCAAGTAGTACAATGAAGGAGAAAAATGTAAAAGCAGAAATCAGTGAATATAAAACAGAAAAAAGAAGAAAAAAATCAACAAGGCCAAAAGTTAGTTCTTTGAGAACATTAAGAACATTGATGAACTCTTGGCAGCTCTGAACAACAAAAAAGAGAGAACACACAAATAACAATATGGAATTTAAACTGGCCCATCACTCTGGATACTGCATACATTAGTAACATATGAGGATAGAATGATAGTCAACTTCTCCCAGTGGATTTGAAACTATAGATGAAATGGACAAATTCCAATAAAAATCAATTTACCAGAATTAACGTAAAAATAAATAGAATCAATGGAACAGAATAGAGAGCCTAGAAATAAATCCACACATATATGGTCAATTAATAAATTAATATATGACAAAGGAGCCAAGAATATGCAATGGAGAAAAAGAAGTTTCTTCAATAAATGGTGTTGGGATAAAGACTTGAACAAAAGACCTGAAACTATAAAACTCCTAGAAGAAAACACAGGTTGACATAGGTCTTGACACCTCCTTGACATAGGTCTTGGTGATGATTTTCTAAATCTGACACCAAAAGCAGAAGCAACAAAAGCAAAAATAAACCACTAGGACTACATCAAATTAAAAAGATTCTGCACAGCAAAGGAAACAGGTGGTTTTCATCAACAGAATGAAAAGACAACTACCAAATGGGAGAAAATATTTGCAAATCATATATCTGATAAAGGAGGTAATTCCAAAATATATAAAGAACTCATACAACTCAATAGCAAAAAAAATGAACAATCCAATTAAAAAACAAGCAGAAGATCTAAATAGACATTTTCCAAAGAAGACATACAGATGGCCAACAGGTACATAAAAAGATGCTCAACATCACTAATCACCAGGGAAATGCAAATCAAACCACAACTAGATATCACCTCACACCTGTCAGAATGGCTATTATCAAAAAGACAAGAAATAACAAGTGTGGGTGATGATGTGGAGAAAAGGAACCCTTGTGCACTGTTGGTGGGAATGTAAATTGGTGCAGCCACTATGGAAAACAGTATGGAGTTTCTCAAAAAATTAAAAATAGAACTATCAGCAATTCCACTTCTGGGTGTTTATCTGAAGAAAACAAAAACCCTAACTCAAAAAGGTTTATGCACCCCATGTTCAGTGCAGCCTTATTTACAATAGCCAATATATGGAAAATGACCTAATTATTCATCAATGGATGAATGGATAAAGAAGATGTGGTGTGTATATATTAATATACATATATATACATATATCTATGTGTATATATATATTCTATATAAAATAGAATATTATTCATCCATAAAAATGATGAAATCTTGCCATTTGTGACAACATGGATGGGCCTCAAGGGCATTATGCTAAGTGAAATATCAGACAAATACCATATAATCTCACTTATATGTGATAAAAACAAAACAAACAAAAAATAAGCTCATAGATACAGAGAACAGATTGGTGGCTGCCAGAGGTGAAGTGTGGGGGATGAGAGAAATTAGTGAAGGGGTTCAAAATGTACAAATTATCAGTTCTAAAATATATATCATGAGAATGTAATGGACAGCATGGTGACTATGGTTAATAATACTGTACTGCATATTTGAAAGTTGCTAAGAGAGTACTAAAAGTTCTCATTACAAGAAAAAAAATTTTTGTAACAATGTAAGGTGACAAATGCTAACTAGACTTATCTTGATTATCATTTCACAATGTATACAAATATCAAATCATTATGTTGTATACCTGAAAGTAATACAGTCTTATATGTCAATCATATCTCAATTTAAAAAAGAAAAAAAGAAATAGAATTATGAGTAGACTAATATTTATCAAAATTTTTAATCTTTAATCTTAAATATTCCCACAAAAAATATCTATAGCTAAATGGCTTCACTGGTAAATTCTCCCATTGATTTAAGGAAGAAATAAGCCTTACATAAAGTCTTTCAGAGAATTAAAATAAAGAGGAAGCACTTCCCAATCCATTTTATTTGATAAAGCATAACCTTGATATTCTTAAATCCAGCATACCTTGATTCAAAAACCTAACAAAGACATTACAAGAAACAAAAAGAAATACATGTCAGGCATTCCCATGAATATAAATGTAAAAATCCTAAATAAAATCTTAGCCAACAAAATCTAGCAATATATTAAAAGGATAGTACATAAAAATCAAACTGAGTTTATCCCAGTAATGTAAAGTTAGTTTAATATTCAAAAATCAATGTGATTCACCATATAAGAGAATAATTATGTGAAGATCTCAATAGACAAAGCAAAAGCATTAGATAAAATTCCACACTCAGTTACAATAAAAATTTTGAACAAATTAGAATTGAAATATCCTTAATATGATAGAGTATCTACAAACATCTTCAACAAACCTCATACTAATGATAGAAAAGTGAAAGGTTTCTCCCCAACACTGGTAATGAAATAAGTATGCCCATTAGGACCATTTCTTACCATCATTGTACTGGAGGTCCTAATCATCTAATAAGCCAAGAATTAAAAATAAATGTATAAGAAATGGAAAGGAAATAACAAAACTGTCATTATTCATAGATGACATGATTGTGTACATGAAAAATCAAAAAAATCTGCAGATAAAATTTTAGAATGAATACGTAAATTAAGCAGGGTAACGATATATGTCAACATATAAAAAATCAATTGTATTTCTATATTCTGTCAACAAATAATGAGAAAATGAAATTCAAAACAACATGAGACTATTTCCAATAGCATATGAAACCAGATTGCTTTGAATAAATTTGAATAAACTTAAACGTGTGTAAGACATCTACAAGGAAAACCATGAAATATTGCTGAAAATAACAGATAAATAAATGAATGGATACATCATGTTCATGGGCTGAAAAATTCAGTGTTAATTCTCCCTAACTGATTTACAGATTGAATGCATTTGCAATCAAATCATAAGCAAGCATTTTGCAGAAACTGATTAGCAAACACTAAAATTCATATGGTATTGTGAAGGCCAAGAACTGCCAAGGCAACTATGAAGAAGAACAAAGTTGGAGAATTCATTCTACCAGATATCATGACTTATAATCTATAGTAACTAGGAGTATGTGATATTGGCATAAGGATAGGCAAATAGGCCAATGGAAGAGAACAGAGAATCAAGAAGCATATCTGGACACTTGCTTTATGATAAAGGCTACTCTGAAGACAAGCAGGGAACAGATGATCTTTTCAAAAATGGTGCTTGGTCAACTGGATATGCAAATAGAAAAAGTTTTAATGTAGTCCCCTATTCCCACATCATATACAAAATAATTCAATGGATATTGTAGCTCTAAGTGTAAAGGGTAAAACAGTAAAGTTTCTCAAAAATAAAACAGGAGAATACTATTTATTACATGGGATAGGCAATAATTTCTTGAACAGAAAAGCACTACCAGGAAAAGAAAAGATTGATAAATTGAACTACAATAAAATTTAAAACTTTTTTTCATCAAAAGACACCACTAAGCCAGTGAACAGAAGAGTGAACAGAGTGGGTAAAGATATTTGTAATACATATAATCCACAAAGGGAGTGTATTCTGAATACATAAAGACAGAACACCTCTTCAATAAGAAAAAGACAGGTAATAGAAACTGGGTGTACTTGAAAAGGCACTTCAGAGAGGAGGATAACCAATGGTTATTAAATATTTGAAAAGGTGCTTAACTTCATTAGTCATCAGGAAAATGCAATGAGATAACACCATGTACCCACCAGAATGGCTAAATGAAAAAGACTGTTAATACCAAGTGTTGGTGAGAATGTAGAAAAACTGGAACAGCCAATGGATATATAAATTGGATAATCATTTTGGGAAACTGTTGTACAATATTTATTCTATGACCTACCATTTTCACTCCTAAGCATGTCTCTAGACATGCTTAGGAGTGAAAATGTCTCTAGACATTCTTATACAGAAGTGTTATTTTTAATAGCCCCAAACTGGAAAAACCCAAATGTTCATTAACAATATACAGATTAAATAAATTTGGTATATTCAAATAATAGAATACTATAGAGCAATGACATGAACGAACTATAGCTATATGGAACATGAATCTCACAAAAATAATTGTCAGTGAAAGCCAAACATAAAAGAGTATTTACACTGATATACTCTGTTTCCATATATATAGAGTTCAAAACTAGGCAAGACTAATTTATGGTGTTTAAAAGTCAGTACAGTGGTTATCTTCAAAAAGAAGATTGAGATTAGTGAGACAGTGGTCATGGTGAGAACTTCTCAGTGGTAGTAATGATCTACTTCCTCACCTGGGTAATTGTTAGTCAGTTGTGCTCACTGTAAAAATGCATCCAGCTATTCACTAATACTGTGTGTACTTTTCTGCATTTAAATTTTAATTCAATAAAATTTTATTAAAAATCAATCAGAATATATTCCTTCCATTTTACTTCCTGTGGTACTTAAAGATTTTGCATGTGTCCTAATGCCTCTTATTATAGAGAACTAACAAGGTTAACAAAATGTAGCTTCATTTACCGTAACTTTAAAATGAAGAAGTTGGTCTTTAGTATACATCAGATGCCCATCTCATTTCTAATCTTTTATGATTCTCTAAACTAGGGGAAAGATTTAGTCACATTCTGATTCTCATACTAAAATTACTTTATTCCCTCAAGCTATTCAGTTGGGCCATTTTGAAGACACAATTAAGTGATGAGAATTGCCTAGAATATAAAAACCACTTAATGAATCAGCTTTGTTTTCAATCAGGCAGAGTCAGTTGTTGCTGACTCTTAAAACCCTTTCTAATATCTTACTTCTACTATAAGCTTTCAGCAGGCCACATTATAATTGTTTATTTCTCTATTTTCCTTAGTAGTCTGTAGGTTTCTTAAGGGTAGGGGTTCCCTCCCTCCCTTTTATTCACTCTAGAACATTATGATACACCTAGTATGTGTCAGGCTTTGTGCTAGGCATTAGGGATATGATAAAAAGGAAAAATGGATATAGTGTCTGTTCTTGAAGCCAAAGGCATAGTAGGAGTAGCACATGTTACTCAAGTAATCGTACTCAAAAAACTCCACCGTAATAATTACAACAAAAGAGAGATACATGTGTCTTACAAAAGATACCTGGTTCTTTAGAGTTTATTAATCCAAGAAGATTTGATCTGGTGTTTGGATGTATGTGAGGTGGAGAGGCAAAAAAGGTTTTACTGAAGAAATAATAGTTGAGCTGAACTTACCTGAAAGAAAAATAGATACTACTATTATGAAAGAAAGGAGAAAGCATACAGCCACAAGGAATGTCATAGCAAAGGCTGGAATGAATATGTGGATAACTATTTGAGAAGAGACTGGAAAACTAGGTAAGGTGCCAATAGTTCCTTAAGTGTTTCCTTTTCCTCTAGCAAGGATGGCTCCTTCCTGTCGTTCAGATTTCAGCTTAAATGTTACCCATTCAAGAAAGATCTTTCCTAACCTCCCAATTTAAAATTTAGTCACTGAAGTTAAAGCCAGCTCTAACTTTATTCCTTTTCTCTTGAGCAGACTGGTGCTTGAGGGGAGACAAACACCATCCCCAGGGATGAATCTTATGGTCTAAGTCAGGTATAGTGGTCTCAGTCCATCACTATGATTGGTTTAAATTTGGGCATGTAACACAATCCCAGACAATGACACATGAAGGAAACCTAACTCTGGGAAAATTTCCCTCACTTATGCAAAAGGTAAAGAAAGAAGATGCGCATGCACATCCCTTCCTTTTAACTCCTTGTTATCAGACATAGTCATGAATGTGATGCTAGAACAGCTGCAGCCATTTTATGACTATGGGAAGGGAAAGAGGGAAAACACCTGGTTCTTGATGATGTCTCTGACCACTAAATTAACCAGACAGAACTACCCTACTTCCAGACTCCTCATTATTTAAATTACTCTTAACAAATTACAAGCTGTTACTTGCAGCTGAATGCTTTCATTTCCATCATTTTACCACATTATTGTAGTTTAATTCTCTGAATAGTATGTCATTATTTGATTTTCATGTGGTTTCCCCACTAAAATACATGATCCAAAGAATTCAAAGACCTTGTCTATCTTGTTCACCATTGTATTTAAAGTGTTTAGAATAGTGCCAAGTACATAGTATATGTTCAGTAAATATCAATATCTGTTGAATGAACACATGAGAAAACTCTGAAGGATTTTAAGTGTTCACATTGTGTAGGAGCAATTAAAATAAACTGACTCTATTTCTAATGTTTTTTACACTAATTTTACTACATTAAACATTTTTTAAAATTTAAAATATCAACACTGAAAACAGGGTGGAGACAAGACCCAACTGTGAGTTTTATGTAAGCACCTTTGTGGCAGATTTAAAACATGATCACAAGTTTTTTGACACTCCTCTCTTTGACAGGTGGGATCTATGTCTCCAGTCACTGGATCTAGAGTCTGTGACTATCTGACCAATGGAATACTCCGGAGGTGACAATGTACCAATTTTTAAGGTTAGGCCTCTTCAGAAACTGGCAGCTTCCACTTCATATCTCTTGTAATGTTCACTCTTGGTACCCAGTCATCATTTCATGAGAAAGACAAGCAGCCCATGGAGAGATCATGTGGATAGGAATGAGGCCCCCAGCCCTAGCAGGCATTTGTGCCAGCTCCAACTTACTGGCCATGTGAGTCAGCCACATTGGAAGTGGATCCACCAGCCTCCAGGTCAATCTGTCCAGTTGGCTGATGCCAACTGGAGCAGAAATGAGCCTTCCCTGCCAAGCACTGAACAAATTGAAAACCTGTGAGTTAAATGATTATTGCTGTAAACCACTAGGTTTGGGAGTGGTTTGCTATGCAGCAATAGATAACTGTAACAGCCTTCAACAGAAAAGGGCAGAAAGATGCTTAGAGAAGAGCAGCTTAAATTTGGTTACAAAGGGGAAACAATGGTAGTTATAAGTATGGTAGTGAAGGACTGAGAAATGAAAGGGTGAATGAATTATATATTTTATCATGTGGTAAAAGTTAATAGTTAAAAGCTGCTTTGAGATTGTTGGGGCAGTGGTGCCACCGAAGAATATATCTGCCCACTATATCACCATGTGGAGTTTAACTCTGTGGGTCAAATTTGCTGGGCTATGGTACCCAGATATTAGGTCAAACATTATTCTAGATGCTTCTGTAAAGACATTTCTTTTACATGAAATTGACATTTAAATCAGTAGACTTTGAGTAAAACAGCGTATCCTCTATAATGTGGGTGAGCCTCATCTAATCAGTCGAAGGCCTTAATAGGAAAAAAGACTGACCTCCTTCGAGCAAAAGGGATTCTGTCAGTAGACTGCCTTTGGATTTAAATTGCAACTCTTCCCTGGATCTCCAGCCTGCCAGCCCCTCCCCTGCAGATTTTGGACTTGCCAGCCTTTACATTGTGAGAGCGAATTACTTTAAATAAGCCAATCTCTCTCAACCTCTCTCTCTTTCTTATCATTCACACACACACACACACACACCCTATTGGTTCTGTTTTTATGGAAACCCCTTACTAATATAAATTGCTTCTTCTTTGCATAAAGCTTTGTAGTTTTCAAAGACTATTCATATGTATTTTCTTATTGGATGTCCACAATCTTGAAAGGTAGCAGAAGGAAAATTTCAAGTTAAAGAATTCTTCCAATGTCACAAGGCTGCTAAGTGGCAGAGCCTGGGCTAGAACTCATAATCATCTGATTCTTGGTACAGATTATTGGTGCTATATCACCCTGCCTTCTTTATGAACTTTGACACATTCTCATGCAATCTAAGCCCATATTCTGATGAATGGATAAACTTTGAGGACATTATGCTAAGTGAAATAAGCCAGTCACAAAGGACAAATACTGCTTGATTACACTCATATGAGGTACTTAAAGTAGTCAAATTCATGGAGACAGAAAGTAGAATGGTGGTTGCCAGGGGCTAGGAGGAGAAGGAAATGGGGTATTATTGTTTAACAGCTACAGAGTTTCAGTTTTGCAAGATGAAAATTGTTCTGCAGATGGATAGTGGTAATGGTTGCACAACAATGTGAATATCTTAATGCAATTGTTTTGTCTTCCCCACTAGAATATAATCTTCCTTAGGACAGGGACTGCATTAAGGGACTGTGCACTTAAAAATGATAAATTTTATGTTATATATATTTACCACAATTAAAAATAAATTTTTAAAAATGAATACCAAAACCCCTCAAAACAAACAAACAAACAAGCAAACAAACAAAAAAACCCACAAGAATCCCATCCAGCATTTATTATAAGGCCTTAGATTGCATTTTCAAAGTTATTTTTCAACATCACCTTGATTTAGGAAATTTTTACCTCTCACTACTCTCCAATACCACTGGGAATTTTTAAAGTAACTTGTTTTTTTTCTGCATGTTTTCATTCATTCATTTATTTAATCAGGTAGTCTTTTCTTTTCTTTTTTATTTTTTTGCGGTACGCAGGCCTCTCACTGCTGTGGCCTCTCCCGTTGCAGAGCACAGGCTCCGGACGCGCAGGCTCAGCGGCCATGGCTCACGGGCCCAGCCGCTCCGCAGCATGTGGGATCTTCCCGGACCGGGGCACGAACCCGTGTCCTCTGCATCGGCAGGCAGACTCTCAACCACTGCGCCACCAGTGAAGCCCTAATCAGGTAGTCTTTCAATCAATAAATATTATTGTCTATTCTGTGCCAAGCACTGAGGAAACTGCAGTGAATGAGGCAGATGCAGCTCCTGTCTAAATGGAAATTACATTCTCCATTAAGAAGACAGAAAACAATAATAAGACAGAAAACAGATAATAATAAGTGTAATGGAGAAGTAAGGGGAGGAAGAGAGAAGGGGAATGACAAGGAGGCGTGGAAGATGAAGGAAAAAAGAAAGCAGGATAAGGAATAGGACTTAATGGAGAGGAAGGGACTATTTTAGATTAGCGTCATGCCTTCCTCTATTTCATGGGCAAAAGGCACCTACAATACAGAAATGAAAGGCTTCAGTCTGAAAATAGTAGGTTCAGTGACAGAACCCTGAGTCGCAGGGGTAATACCTTCCTGGGAAGAAGGAGAAGAATTTACAAGAATTATGCTTGACTCTTGCTGAATCTAATTCCATGGTAAAAGTGTTCGTGTAGACACAAGAAAGGCTTATTAACAAAATTTCAAACATTATGAGAATCTTGCTTCACTTTAACAAAGAAGCTTAAAAAAATAAACATCCATCTTGTGTATGGGAAAAAGACTTGATGCTTTAAAATAGTCTTTAACTTAACATCCCTTGGTTAAAAGCAAACACACACGTCAGTCCTAGAGAGCATGATTCTCCCCTCAGAGGCAGATTTTTCCCAAATTATTTTTATATTAAGGCATGCTTGAAAAATTTCAACCCAGATTTAGGTTTAAGTTTCCCAGACTTAGTAAGTAATTGCTACAGTAATGAGTTCTTATGTCTTAATTTGGTCTGCTCCAGATGTTAACATCTAGATTTGTTTGTTTTTCATTCTCCACCCCTCTGCATTTCCTTACAAAACAGTACAATTGTAAATATTCTGTTTTTTTGGTTTTTTTTATTGGGGAGTGCAAGAAAGAGGGAAGAAGTAGTGTGGGCAAGAACTAGGGTCTCACCTGCTGTGCCAATTTGACCAGCTTGTCTGCTGGAATAAAGCTGGGGGAGGACCAGTTTTTACCTTCACAGAAGTTATACTGGCCTTTCTATATTTGCAGGATAGTGTGGTCCTAAGGAAATGCATTCAGGGCTGCTGGTATGTTTCCCCCAAGGCAGGATACTGTATTGGTGGTCCTCTTTGAGTGGGAAATAAACTCCCTGTGGCAGAGTTGGCTGTGCTGTCCACAACTCAGCTTACTCCCCTGGCTTCATATTTATTGAATCAGGGGAATATAAGTCCTATCCTAGAAAACCAGCACAACTGAATAACGGTTAGGAAAAACTTGGCTTATACATCCAAGTTAATAAAGTAATATACTGATGGAGTATATTAATGAGAACCTGCAATTTAGACCCAGCTGGTGAGCAGCTGGATGGCAGCTGGGAGATTTGAGATTGTTCTCCAACAGACAAGGGAGACCTTACTGAAGGGCAATGGTTCTCAAATTTTAGTATGCATGGAATCAGCTGGAGTGCTTGCTAAAAATGCAGATTCCATGGTCATGGGTCTAAGAATTCTGAGCCAGAAGAACTTGGAGAGGGCCCAGAAATCTGCCTTTTAATAAGCATCCTCAGGTGATTCTAATGCAGGTGGTGGTAAAAACCACATTTTGAGAATTACTGCTCCTCAGAGTTACTAATATCATCATTCAAAATCTTTAGCAGCTGAAAAAGATAGATAGGCTTTCAACCAATCTTTCTGCTTAGTTTGTTGTGTTTTTTTTTTTTTTTTTTTTGGCGGTACACGGGCCTCTCACTGTTGTGGCCTCTCCCGTTGTGGAGCACAGGCTCCGGATGCGCAGGCTCAGCGGCCATGGCTCACGGGCCTAGCCACTCCGCGGCATGTGGAATCTTCCCGGACCGGGGCGCGGGCGCGAACCCGTGTCCCCTGCATCGGCAGGCGGACTCTCAACCACTGCGCCACCAGGGAAGCCCCTCTGCTTGGTTTTTGATAGCCGAGTCCAATCCACAGCTGGTAAAGAGGTTGGATAATGACCACAGATGGGTTTTATCCCTTGAGATAAAATGCTTAATATGGTTTGGGGACTTCCATTTCTGCCCCATCAATAAGGGGGCTGGAAGGCAGCCATAGATGGGGCTTGAAATCCAGCTGGCACAAAAGTTGGAAGACAATCTTCAATGAGGTCTGGGTTCAGTATCTAACGGCTAAAGAGCTTGGCTGTCTGCCTTCTGTTATGCAGTCAATCTCCAATTGATACAATGCTTTGAAAACATATGAGCAACATGGGTTAAATCCAGAAACTGTAAAGAACTTAGATAAAAGTTCTAAGACCTAAAGTTTGGTCCTCAAATGGCGTGGAGTTTGGACAATATTTGAGAATGAATTTAATCCTCAAATGGTAAGAGTTTTGGATGTCAGGAGTGAGGTCTGGGTTCAATCTCTTGTCATTAAAAAGCTTGGAAGACTAGCTTGGGGGTCTGGTTTCAATCGTAAGATGGTAAAGAGTTCAAATGACAACAATGGTTTCTAGGTTCAAGTGAAAGCTGACAAACAGCTTGAAATAAACTGCAAGATCTGGGTTCAATCTCAAAATGTTAAGGGTTTAGATAATTGTCATGAGAAATGAGTTCAGCTTAGAGGATTCTAAAGACTAGGCGAGGTAGCTAAGAATCTGCACCACATGATTAGAGATAACTCGTGGTCACGATCCACATGGGGAAAGGATTTAGATAGTGGCTATTCTTTTCTGATTATGAGAGAGAGGCCATGGCTCACGGGCCTAGCCACTCCGCGGCATGTGGAATCTTCCCGGACCGGGGCGCGGGCGCGAACCCGTGTCCCCTGCATCGGCAGGCGGACTCTCAACCACTGCGCCACCAGGGAAGCCCCTCTGCTTGGTTTTTGATAGCCGAGTCCAATCCACAGCTGGTAAAGAGGTTGGATAATGACCACAGATGGGTTTTATCCCTTGAGATAAAATGCTTAATATGGTTTGGGGACTTCCATTTCTGCCCCATCAATAAGGGGGCTGGAAGGCAGCCATAGATGGGGCTTGAAATCCAGCTGGCACAAAAGTTGGAAGACAATCTTCAATGAGGTCTGGGTTCAGTATCTAACGGCTAAAGAGCTTGGCTGTCTGCCTTCTGTTATGCAGTCAATCTCCAATTGATACAATGCTTTGAAAACATATGAGCAACATGGGTTAAATCCAGAAACTGTAAAGAACTTAGATAAAAGTTCTAAGACCTAAAGTTTGGTCCTCAAATGGCGTGGAGTTTGGACAATATTTGAGAATGAATTTAATCCTCAAATGGTAAGAGTTTTGGATGTCAGGAGTGAGGTCTGGGTTCAATCTCTTGTCATTAAAAAGCTTGGAAGACTAGCTTGGGGGTCTGGTTTCAATCGTAAGATGGTAAAGAGTTCAAATGACAACAATGGTTTCTAGGTTCAAGTGAAAGCTGACAAACAGCTTGAAATAAACTGCAAGATCTGGGTTCAATCTCAAAATGTTAAGGGTTTAGATAATTGTCATGAGAAATGAGTTCAGCTTAGAGGATTCTAAAGACTAGGCGAGGTAGCTAAGAATCTGCACCACATGATTAGAGATAACTCGTGGTCACGATCCACATGGGGAAAGGATTTAGATAGTGGCTATTCTTTTCTGATTATGAGAGAGAGAGAGAGAGAGAGAGAAAAGGTGCCCATATACCACTGACTTAGGGATACATATTTAGCTAATGTAGAAAGAAGCTTGAATTCCAACCATGGGGTAAGAAACTGTATATACAAGTACTAGGTCATGGACTACTTTTGCAAAAGAATATTTTTTAAAACAACTTTATTGGAGTATAATTGCTTTATAATTGTGTGTTAGTTTCTGCTGTATCACAAAGTGAATCAGCTATACGTATACATATATTCCCATATCCCCTCCCTCTTGTGTCCCCCTCCCACCCTCCCTATCCCTCCCCTCTAGGTGGTCACAAAGCACCGAGCTGATCTCCCTGTGCTATGCGGCTGCTTCCCACTAGCTAGCTATTTTACATTTGGTAGTGTATGTATGTCCATGCCACTCTCTCA
>NC_041233.1:55427797-55433139 GCF_002837175.3 Physeter macrocephalus
AATTATGGTTTTCTCTGGGTATATGCCCAGTAGTGGGATTGCTGGGTCATATGGTAGTTCTATTTTTAGTTTTTTAAGGAACCTCCATACTGTGCTCCATAGTGGCTGTATCACAAAAGAGTATTATGGGACTTCTCCAGATCCATAACCATCGAGACACAGGCACCCGGCCTGGAAATGTGATTCCTGAAATAATGGAGCTCTTGTGCCAGGACTTTGCTGACGGAATGACTATTTTATATGGCTAAGAAAGCAGATGTCTGAAAAGCACTGAAATCTATGATGTGTGTTCCTAAGTGGGATGACAGCTGGCACCACTGCATAAAATCTTGTTCTTACTTTTACAGTTTCACTAATACTCCTCTTTCTGATTATTCCAATTTATCAACAAACAGCAGTTTCTGGAAACTTTTTAAAGCATACTGAAATAGTCAAGAGGCAGACAGCTCTCCAAACACCTAACAATCCATGAGGCTCTTAGATAGACAAAAATAGAACAAGATCCCTTAGGGAAGAAGCAAAAATCAAGCCATGACTACCAACTAGTCTTCTTCCTAGAGATCTTTATTCTTTGACCTGACAATTCAAGGTGAATTCAAAAAAGATGGCTTCACTAGGGGACAAGTTTAGAGCATGGATATATCTGCCAAAACCTTCTGTGCTTCTTAAATCTGAACATGTTCTGAAGAATACCTTTTAAGGAATAACCATGCTCAGACTTCTGGAATATAGTAGGCATCTAAGACATTGCTATTGAAATAATATTGTTATTAATATGTAATATTTACTGAGTACTTATTATATGTCTGGTACGGAACGAAGTATTTTATGTAGTAACTTATTCAATCCTTAACATAACCCTGTAAAGTAAGTCTTGTTATTGTCCTCATTTTATAGATAAGAAAACTGAGACATAGATGTTAAGCAAGTTACCTAATGTTACAGAGGCATTGCTGTATTCAACATACCACTTTTCCCTAGGCACAATGGAAGACTACATTTCCCAGCATCCCTCACAATTAAGTTGCAATCAGGTGATTAAATTCAGCCAATGAGGAATGTGGGTAGAAGTGATATATACTACTTTGGGGCCTAGACTTTTAAAGCATCTGGTACAATCCTCAAATTTTTTTATAATCCTGTCACAGTAAACTTAAGAGTCCAGTGCATCAGATGATATAACAAGATGGACATGCCCTGCTTAACATGCCTCAATCAGACTTTAAGCAAAAAATAAACGTAATTGTGTTGAAGTATTTCAACAATCTAAGATGATACTGACTGTATTATCCACAATTATTTTATATATCACAGAAAGAAAAAATAATGTTTCCAAATAAACAATGACACCCAACTAATTGTAAGATACACACTTATTTCAGAAATGCTGATTGTGAAAACATGACAGGACTCACTACCAGGACTCAGGAAGCAATTTCAAGAGGCTCCAACTAGTTAAGATAGAGCAATATAAGCTTCAAAAAGGATAATAACTACAATTTATTTGAACACATGAAATATATTTAAGTCCATTAATCCATAGCAATATTTTAAAAGCCAATTGATCAACTTTGGGGGATAATAGAGAACCAATTAATTATCTTGAAAATTGGTAAATAAGGGAAAAGAATCATTTATTCTATCTTTTCTGTATTAACTGTACCACTAAGTACACAGTAGATGTGGGAAACAGATTTGTATAAAAGTATTCCAATCAATAAATTTAAAATAAATGATAGAATATCACCAGTTTGCAGCCTTCAATGATTTAATGCATTTGGGCACTGAGCATCAATAGCTGCTATCACCATAAAAAAGATGGGCTTCATGTCCCTCTTGATGAAAAAAATCTCAAAACCACCTATAGACTTGCCCAGAGATTCTCTAAAGACCCTGGTACCCTTTCAGGGGATCTGTGAGGTCCTTACATTTCCAACAATATCTGTGTTGGAAATATCATGTTTTCTTCATACACTTCAAATAAAACAACATAATGCAACAGATTGAATGCAAAAGCAGATATGATAATCCAGCTGCCTTCTATTAAGCCACACATTAAAGGGATTTGCAATAAGACAATGTCATTCTTCTCACCATTTTTTATTTGGTAAAATATAGTTATTTATGATTTTTAAATGCTATTTATATGTTAACATGTAATTATTACTTTTAAATGGAATATTACGTAAATATTTTTAAATTTCTCAGTTTTAATTTTGAATATAGCAAATATTGATAAATATGACTCACACAAACAAAAGCTTTTGAGGGGCTCTTCTCTTCAAAATTTTTAAGAAATAAAGCAATCCTGAAATTAAAATGTTTGAGAACTGTTGGTCTTACCAAAGAGATCAAACCTGAGTCTGATCAAGCCTTTGGATCCAGTTATCAATTTTCAGGCAACACAGAGGAGAGAGGAACATGTTGAACAGCAACATAAGTATGTAATCAGCACAAATCAAACTATGGGAAATTCTACAAGTCAAATACCCTGGATTCTTCCACAGACAAACTGTAAGGAATAGAAAAGGGTGAAGGGAGAACTTATTAAAAGAGACTTCAAAAGCATGAATATTTTTTTTAATGGGGCAAGGCTAAACTACAGTATTTAGGGATACACACTTGGATGACAAAAATATAAAAATATACAAGAAGTGATTGCGATAGTGGTTACTTTGGAGGGAGGGAAGGGAGTTAATTGTGGTGGGGCACACTGAAGAGATTCAGCATGACTAAAAAGTTTTATTTCTTGACCTCAGTGGTGGTTTTATAAGGGTGTTCACCATATAATAACTCATCAAACCCTAAAGAGTCCATCTTAGAATCAATAAGGTATGGCAGGTTCCTGCACCACTCAATCCTCTCCAGTGCAGGAATGAGTACAGAGCTTGTTGGCTTAACCATTATGCTATACTGATGGATGTGTTACAACGTGAAAAGACCACTCTTCAACTACATATTTAAAAGAAAATGGAATGCTAGCTATATGCCTCTCGAGTTCTGCCTGTAACTCTCTAATCATGGGTTCCCACACCTTTTCTTTGGAACCTAAACCATCTTTGAAAATGAAATAATGTTTTACATGTTTAGTCAGCCTCCTTGAGACTCTTGAAGTAACCCATGCAAATCTCTGGCACAGACCCTGGCATACTTTGCTATCTTTATCCATTTACAATCTATCTGCCTCCTTGCAGTGGACTGGCACAAAGCAGGTTCTCAGGAAACCAATTACACAATGATCTTACAAACTTTAAAGCAGCTTCTGATAAGAATTCACAGATTTCTGAGCCAGATGCATGGAAATTCATGCCATTCATTCTGTTCCTCCAACCTAGAGCCTATCTATTCTTTCTTCATGCACTTTTCTTAAAAACTTGCTTCTCTGGTTTATAAGCTTATAGTATGTTAGACCTGACAAATTAGAAACAGAGAGGGATGGCTATAGGCTGTCAACTCAGCAAATGTGTATTGTGTACCTGTTATGTGCAATACACTTAAATGACGGAAGATAAAAATAACAGCCTCAAAGAGAGAAAAAGGAGATAGAGAAACAAACCAAAATAATAAATTTTGAATGACTGAATAATAATAACATACCTAATATTTAAAAAGAAAGGGAAGGGGCTTCCATGGTGGCACAGTGGTTAAGAATCCACCTGCCAATGCAGGGCACACGGGTTCGAGCCCTGGTCCGGGAAGATACCACATGCCACGGAGCAACTAAGCCCGTGTGCCACAACTACTGAGCCTGCGCTCTAGAGCCCATGAGCCACAACTACTGAGCCCGCGTGCCACAACTACTGAAGCCCGTGCGCCTAGAGCCTGTGCTCCGCAACAAAAGAAGCCATCACAATGAGAAGGCCGTGCACTACAACGAAGAGTAGCCCCTGATCACCACAACTAGCGAAAGCCTGCGTGCAGCAATAAAAACCCAATGCAGCCAAAAATAAATAAATAAAAATAGATAAATTTATTAAAAAAAAAAAAGAAAGGGAAGGAGGAAGGTGAGAAGGAAGGGAAGAAGGAAGGAAGAGAGGGACAGAGAGAGAGGAGAGGGAAGAAGAAAGAAAGGGCAAAGAAAGAAAAAAATAGATGTCTTACCAGAATTTTTTCAATAGTGTATGTATCAGTCAGAGTTCAACCAGAGAAGCAGAACCAGTTGGAGAGAGAGACAGAGAGACAGAAACAGAGACAGAGACAACAGTATAAAAGAATGCGGGAAAGTGTCCATTCCCCTATTTTATCCATGCTACTGGCCTCCTAACCTCTCAGCTGACCTCCTTTTAGGCAGAGCTCTTCTGACAATGCACATAGGGGCACATATACAGTCTTCAGCTGGCTACAGGAATTTAGAAATTTAGGATCTAGTCTATATTTAAAATTCATAAACCATCTAGAGAAGTTAATATAAAACTGTAATAGATAAGTTCTAGAAAGAGACCAGTGAAAAATATGTGACTCAAATTTTACTACAGTGTCTTTACTAATGTAGGTAATGAGCCATATAAAGAACATTCACTTCATTCATCTAGACATAATTAAAATACAGAAACTGTATAGATTAAATGGCCAAAACCAAAGCCATGCAACATTAAGCCTAAAAATTTGAATGCAGAACTTAGAAGAGGTAATTTTCTCCTGTTACAGACATCTAGTAACTCAACACACATAGCTGTTGCATTTGATAATAGTTATGAGGCTCTAAACTCTTATCAGATTCAAACCCTTCCCAAACCTCAATGGTATTCTGTTCTTGAAAGATATGATGGAGATTAAAAAAAGAAACATTATAAAAAGGTGAATAATACTTTTGTAACCATAAATTAAAATTCATCATTCATCTATTAAGTATAATAGAACATTCAGAATGTTCAAGACAGCATACTAAGTTCTAGGAGGTAGAAACAAAGATGAAATATGATCTGGAACCCAGTCTTCCAGATCCTTACAATTTATTAGGAGAGATAGGACAAAAACATACATCTTTATAATGAAAGGTATGCTGGTTAAGTCACCCAAGTAAAGTACAGTGAAAAAGCTACTGGAGTTCAAACAAGACAGGACTTACTTTCAGTTGGAGGAAGAGGTGATGATGGTAAAAGAAAATTTCCAAAAGAGGCATTCAAGATCATCTTTGAGAAGCAGAAATGGGAGGAACTAATTACATTTTAAAATATTTTACAAAGCATTTTAAAAATATACATTTGCATTTAAAAATATATTCTTGGGCTTCCCTGGTGGCACAGTGGTTGAGAGTCCGCCTGCCGATGCAGGGCACACGGGTTCGTGGCCCGGTCCGGGAAGATCCCACATGCCGCGGAGCGGCTGGGCCCGTGAGCCGT
>NC_041233.1:55433156-55445676 GCF_002837175.3 Physeter macrocephalus
GAGCGGCTGGGCCCGTGAGCCGTGACCGCTGAGCCTGTGCCTCCGGAGCCTGTGCTCCGCAACGGGAGAGGCCACAACAGTGTGAGGCCCGCGTACCGCCAAAAAAAAAAAAAAAAAAATATATATATATATATATATATTTATATATTCTTATTTAAACCTTATGACAATCTTCAGTTGGATTTCATTTTTTTTTGCAGATAAGGACATTGAGGCTTGGAGAAATTCAGTGACTTGTTCAAGATCCTACAGCTGGTGAACTTAATCTCAAGTTGTCTTATTTCATGTTCATTGTTCATTCCAGTAGACAAATTATCCTTTAATTAAGAAAATCTCCTATCAAGATGGGGCAGGAAATCATTTACAAGGAAAAGTGAGTTAATAGTTCAGCTGTATTATATAATGGGTAAAAGGAGAAGAGTATAAATATGGTTGAAAATAGGCAGGGGTAGACGGCAGGTCTGGAAGAGCAAACTATTGAGTCTGGACTTTATCCTTAAATGTTAAAAAGTTCTGAGCAGAGGTGTGCCATGAAGTCTGAAAGTATAAAGGGAGAGTAAGTCTGAAAGCACCATGAAAATGGATGGGAGAGGTGATAGGCTAGAGGCAGAGATAGCAGTTGGGAGCTATTTCAATATTGTAAGAGAGATAATAAGAGCTTGGGTGAGGATGATGACAGTGGGAATAGAGAAGATGGGGCCAGAGAAGACTGTACAGGGCTTGAAAACTGACTGGATTTGGGAGGCGACAAAAGAAAAAGTAGGCTCCAGAGATGACTCCGAATTTTCAAGACTGAGTGGCTCAGAGGAGGATAGTGTCATTGACCTAAACAAGAAATGCAGAAGAAAAAAATGTTTGGGAAGATGATAAGTCGACTTTTAGTCATACTGAGACAAGTGAGAGTGGTTAAAGAAATTAGCACATCTAGCCTGGGACTAAGAAAATGAGAGGAAGTCAAGATAGCCATGTTTATTTAAAGGTCTGTCACTTAACTTTAAGAGAGAAAAAATGTTTTAATCTACTGTACACAGTATTGAATTAATCGTAATTCTTGGTTCATGACACACTCTAATTATTATTTAGTCAACTAATTAACACTTAAGAACTCAAAACTCAACACAAGAAGTGTAATAATGATAATAACATATATTTACCTATATGCTCCTTCCCTATCCCTTCCTTCTGCCTTTCTGATAGTATCTCTGAGTAGTTACTCTAAGGTAACTACTACCCCAATATTCTGTTTATGATTCCCTTAGCCTTTTTAAAAATGAAGGTTGAGGGACTTCCCTGGGGGTCCAGTGTTTAAACTCTGTGCTTCCAATGCAGAGGGCCCAGGTTCAATCCCTGGTCAGGGAACTAGATCCAGCGTGCTGCAACTAAGATCCTGTATGTGGGAACGAAGATCCTGAGTGCTGCAACTAAGACCTGGTGCAGCTAAATAAATAAATATATTTTTTTAATGTAGGTTGATAATACATATATTCTTTAAAAGTACCTTTCTTAGTTTTGGTTGTAATTTAGCATCATTTAAAAAGATATCATGACTTTTTATGCTCATACTTTAAGTAATCTTCTGGAACTTACTTTTTTCACTCATGTTGCTGATATTTATCCTCACTTCTATGTAGCTATAATGCATCCGTGAAATCCTATTTAGTCTTGCCCTCAGAATTGTAGCTGTGAGTGAAATAGGGGCAGCAATTGCTCCCCTAATCATTTTCTTTTTCAATAATTCTCATGTAATATGCTAACCTAAGAGTTGTTAAGGATATGACACAAAATACATCGTCTTCCTCCAGCAGAATGTGAATTCCATGATTTTTGGCAAGGATTAGTCTTCCTTATTCCATGCTGTATCTCCTTGCCTGGTTCATAATAGATAGTCAAGAAATATTTACTTACATACGCTGATGCAATGGGAACTAGTATACAGAAACATTAGTGATCTAAAGACAGAGTAGGTCATCAGAAGATACTCTCTTTTTATGTGCTTACCTAGGAGCAACAACCCTGTGCAGACTCCAAGTTCCTCATGGCTAAGGTCTCTGCCTCCACAAGCCCACTTTTATAAGGGACAGTGTCCAGTTGCATGAACTGGTTCTAGCTGAGTTTGCCAAAAATTTGCCTCATTATTTTAGTGATGTCAGTGATGTGAAGTTGGATTCATTGAGATTTAAATCCCTTCTAACTTAAAATTCTACATTGGGATATAAAGGAAATGGTTGATAACAGAAAGAAGAACCCAATACAGAATACAATACATTCTCAATTATGACAAAACTGGAGTGAAACTGGAGTGATATAGCTAATTCAAAAGTTATTTGTATTTGGCTTGTTTGAATATGGAGAGGTTATGGAACTATATCAAATTTCAATAATTAAATTAAACCATAACATAAAGACCAATGGAAAAAGAAGAGAAAAGTTCTTCAAATTCCCTGACCTTTTTCCTGCTAACAGCTATTCCCATCCCCATTCTCACTGTTGAAAGTAAACATAACATCACCTCTCATGAAAAAATTGCATTCTACACAAATCTACAAATAAAAAATCTTCCATTCTCTCTAAATATTTATATTTGTACGTTACTCCTTCCCCAGGTTGGGGAAAGAGTATTCAAATGTTTTGGTTCTAAAGCCTCCAAGTGATGAGTTTACCATCTGGTGAGCAACGGTAAATAAAATCCTGAGTCTTCTGACTTAATTTTAGATATACTTATATTTCTTATATTTTTAGAAAATGTTATTATCTCGATTGTAATTCTGGCTAAAGGATTCTCTTTCATTCCTAGGATGATAGTTTCATTGGAAGACAGGAATTCCTTGGTGTTTCTAAGGAGTTACCAGTGGCAAGGGCTCATTTAAATTAGGTATTAATTGATTTGGTTCTATTTCTAAGTTATGTGACTCTAGACAAGTCACTTTCCCTCTCTGGGCCTAAGTTCCTTCATCTGTCAACTGAGGAAGTAGGCTAGATGATTTCTGAGGTCTTTTCCAGCTCTGATATTCTCTGAGTTGGTAAGTTTAAAAGGGAGAAGAGCTTCCTCAGAAGGCATCTGCATGGTTAAAGCTTTCAGTAAGAACAACTCAGAGTGTGTGTATGGAATGGTCAGTCTCTCGACTTCATTTAGAACTGCTTACATTTTGGGGTTGTGGGCTATGCTTGAGTGTATGATATTAAGCTATTCATATTCTTATGTGCTTTTGATAATTATTTAAATGATAGCCATATGTCTAAAAATAATTTCCTTAGAACGAGACAGTAGATTGAAGAATTTAGACATTTGTCTATTTTTGACCTGTGCTTTAGAGACAAAGACAGATAAACATTAATGAAATGAAAAAGTCAGTACCTAGATTAGCAGTAATCAGAGGTACAACACACTTGAATCCAAGTCCATACCAGGATACCAATCAGTCATGTGACCTTGGGAAACTCAGCCTCTGAGAACTTAGCATTTACATTTAATAATAGCTACCACATATTAAATACATACTATGTTCTAGGCATTATGTAGGTTTACATTACATATATATTCTTAGTACTTAATCTTTACAACAAATCTGAAAAGTCAGTATTACTATTCCCATGAGAAATCTGAAACTCAGAGTGGTGACATTACTTGAGAATACCAAGATTCTAACTCTCACCTTCTGACTAATAACCCCAACCTCCTTCTATTAACAAATTACATCACATCAAGAATATTTATTTCTATTATGTGCAAGGTAAGGAAGTTGTTAAATTCCATTAAGATTTTTAATTTACTAGCTGAACGCGTTGCCAAGTGTGACCCAAATGAAATGGAGGTAACTCCTAAAGTTGTAACTAGGAAGGGAAAGGTGGTAAGGGACGGCTAGTAGCAAGGAAGTTTCCTCAGAGCTAGTCAGGGCTGAGGAAGACTTAGAGAAAGGGAAATAAAAAGTAATTTGCCAAAGTAAGTTAGGAGCGTGGGGTTGGGGCAGGAGGGCTCAATACTTTATTCCTCTCAAATGAATGTTTCAGTGATGAGACTGGGTGAGTAGCCTAAAGATGACTTGCAACATCAGTTTCTCATCTCCTTTTGTTGTTTCTAACAGGTAGTTTGTGGCAATGATGGCATCTCTGGTGGTGTATATCTCCTGTGTAGGCCTCTTTTCTGAGCAACAAATCTATATAGCAAATCACAAAGTTTTTTGTTAAAAGACTAACGTGAGTATTAAAGAAATGGACAAATTTTCTTGAGAAGATCATAATCTCTAAAGGCCATTCTCAAGGAGACATTCTAAAAGTGCTATGTGCAATGGCAGCATTTCATGTTTTCCATGGTGACCACTTTGAGAAACAATCCTCAATTGAATGCATAAATCCTGTTCTTGGTCCAGTTGTCTCATTACTTTCCAGTCACACCTGGTGTGTATCTCTGATGTGGCTGCTAGCAGCCTGAACAAGGGACTTCCCGTCTACTCTCCAGTGTGTCCTGGCCAGTGCACAGGTGTGTCATGGACTAACATCATGTTGGGAACTGGGTCATTTGCAGGCTAAAGGCAGCTGGAGTCTTTAGAGCACAAGCTTCTGCTGATTGCCTTGGGACTGTTCAGTAAAGGAATCAGAATCTTTAATTACCAGTAGTGGTTTTCCCCAACCAATAGGAATTCTTTTCCATCCCAAGTATTTCCCTCTTGAACAGATGCAGAATAAGGGGCCTTAGGTCTGGCATGTGGTGTGGGATTTCTGTTTCCTATCAAGCAAGATAACTTTGCAGATTTTCTTTTACAGCTAGAGTTTATTCACCATCAGATGGGAGTTTGTCATAGCTGATTCTGCAGAGAAATATATTATTATAAACTTACTGATAGGAAAAATTTCATTTTGTTTTTATACAGAAAATAAACCAGGCTAGAAAGCCTGCACCAGCTTTTGAGAGTTTTAAAAAAGAAGCAAGTCAAAGTTGAAGTTTTTGATAGCTGTATAATGCCCTGCCTGCCTACCTCCTGGGATCACTATACAGATCTATTCATCTGAAAGTGCTTTGAAAAGCAAAATGATCTGTTTAGATCCAACATACAATTACCTGACTTTGAAGAAAATTAAATCTAATGACTTTATTGACCAAGGTGATATATGAATTATTCTCTTTTGATAGTTATATTAAGAAATATTAAGTGAAGACTTTTCACCCTTTTCAAGTAGAACATTCTTTAACATTAGTTAGAAATTTAAAAGCATAACTGCTACCTTATGTTCGAATTTAATGTTTTGGATTTTTGAAATAGAAAACATAGAGCACTGTTTTAAGGGATGCTTTTGGGAAAAAAACTTTGAAATGGCAGTTGTTATATTATCTAGAAATGATCACTTAAAATTAATAAGAAATAATTTTAAATTTTTTAAGAGTTCAAGGAGCAGAGACTGGAAAGTAAGGATAGAAGGGTATTACTGTTCAATTAACTAGCTCCTAAACGCTAGAAATTTTGTTTTATTCACATTTGAACACACCAACTCTAACAGATTTCTGGCATCTCTAACATGGCAAATAAATGTAGAATGGGTCAGAGATAACTGCAAAATTTGGTTTCTTAATTTTTTTCTAACACATGTCCTACCAACCAAGAAGAGCTTTTTGAGTTTTAGTTTCTGTTTCTTTATGGGAATGATATATTTTTTGTTTTTCAATTATAACGTTACAATACTGAATATACCTTTTCAGACTACTCATATGACATGGCTTTCTAAAATGCCCCAGAGGCTCCCTCAAGCCACCAAGAATCAATACTGTGGACCTACATGTTCATATAGGAGATAAAGATAATAAGGTACAGGGTGATTAAGTGATTTAAGCAAGAAAGGTCAGACAACTAGTTAGTACCAGATCTGGGACTAGAATCCAAGGCTCCTGGATCTTTTAGTTATGCTATGCTACTTCCTACACTTGGTTATATTTCTTCTTTTTCATGACCTGGGTTTTGAAGTTCATTATTAGATTAAAAAAAGAACCTGAAAATACAGCACACATCTATATGTGAGTATGCCGAGCGTGGAGACATGCCTTGGTACACATCTCCTGTGTATATCTTTTCCTTGTTGTCTAAGAAACCCTGGGAATAGGGTAGCATCTGTTGGAGATATCTCTGGAATAACTGATGTACAATTTAAACATCTTAATCCTCAAGGAAAAAAACTTAATAAAATCTGGAAAATCAAAAAGTTACTGAAACTCAAGCCAAGCAAAGAAACAGATTAAAATAAACAAATAAATGAGCAAATGTAAAATAAACAAATAAATGAGCTGCCTTTAAGGCAGCTGCAAACTGCTGTAATGGCACATTATTTTCAATGACAGGGTTCACACTGATGAGTGCAAGAGATGAATTCCACAATATCCTGGGCAAGTCAGTGACTGTGTATCTGCAGATACAAAACAACCTCAGAGAAGTTCCAAGCAAGTATAAAATACAGAATAAGAATACTAATGGCCGAAGTTAGCCCAAGCATATCCTTGACAGTCTGACACATTCATCTCTTCAATTCACCATCCACCTTCAGATTCAATGAAAACATTTGACAGGAAACATAAACTCCAAATTATTAAAAGTTTCCCAGAGCTATGTAGATGCTGTATTAAGAGTGTAATCTGGGCTTCCCTGGTGGCGCAGTGGTTGAGAATCTGCCTGCTAATGCAGGGGACACGGGTTTGAGCCCTGGTCTGGGAGGATCCCACATGCCGCGGAGCAACTAGGCCCGTGAGCCACAACTACTGAGCCTGCGCGTCTGGAGCCTGTGCTCCGCAACAAGAGAGGCCGCGATAGTGAGAGGTCCACGCACCGCAATGAAGAGTGGCCCTCGCTTGCCACAACTAGAGAAAGCCCTCGCAAAGAAACGAAGCCCAACACAGCAAAAATAAATAAATTAATTAATAAACTCCTACCCCCAATATCTTCTTTAAAAAAAAAAAAGAGTGTAATCTATGTCCCCTTGCCTTTCAGTCAGGGATGGGTCATACTGCCTCCCAAAATGCATTTAGTAACTCTTCATTCTAATCATAATAGCAGCTACCACTTACTGAACACTTGTTATGTGTCAGGTATTTGTTGAGTGCTTCATATTATATCATTTAATAATTATAAAACCCTAGGAGGCACTTATTATTATCCCCATTTAATAGCTAAGGGAATTAAGCCTAAGAGAGGTTACACAGCTAATAAGTGATTGGGCTGGGACTGAATCCAAATTTGCCTAAACACTAAAGCCAGTGGTTTTAACCACTACTCCAGGCATGGCTACTGAATTTCACTTTATATGCCAATTTTCTTGGATTAGGAATACATTCCTGGATTCTTAGGTGAAGTGTAACCTCAGTGGGGAAAAAACTGTGATCATTTATTGATGTCTGCTATGAGTAAGAGGTGAAAAGTGGTAGCAGTGACAGGCATATCAGGTATTTGCCAACTCTGCCCTAGGTAATGCTTCCTCTATGAAGTATTAATCACTCTACATATGATATGTGATCTACTCTGTAGACCAGCTTGTGTCATGTCTGTGCGAACATATTTTGCCAGACTAATAAGAGAACACTTTGTCTGTCAGCTTGACAGAATTTTTTTAATTAGTACTTTATTAGAATATCCAGGCTGTATGATCACTGTACTATTTGTGGGAAACAAGGACTGGCCTTGAGTTTTTCATAAGAATTTGGTGGCTCAATTGTGTGGGAGAATAATAAGAACCAGCATATTAATTTTTTAAATGTTAACAAACCTTTATGCACTAGCTAGATGTTTTCTGTGCTTATCACTCATAAAATAATTCAGGTGAAAAAAATAGTCTTAAAAAGATTAAGACTAAGATGAAGCAGATTTGTCCACAGCCAAGAGAGTTAATTCAGGATTTGAGACTGAAAAAGAAAATAGACTTAGCAGGAGCGTAAAGGTATTAAAAACTAAGAAAGGCCAAAAAGCAGCAAGGTTAGAGAAAAAAAGAATCAGATCAAGGCTTGAAACTCATAAAAGCCATGACTTACTCTAAAGAAAGAATTATTTACTTACTCCTTATCTGGTAATTTTTAATCCCTGCACCAAAACAGATGAGTCAAAGTTAGTCTTGTGGATGCAGCGAATAGAATGTACATTTCAGAGGCCATGGAAATGGGTGAGAGTGCCCAGGTCCTGAGACAATTGCAGGGAAGTTGGGTTGTTAGTGTTCCTTTAGCTCCAACACATTCCTATAGCTGCAACACAGTCTCACCAGCTAAACTCAACCAAAGTAAGAAAATACAAAACGCACTGAAGATTTTTCCTTCATCCTCTCCCTTTCCTCATAATTCTGTGTTCCCTTCTGTCCTTCCTTTTGCTGCCTTTCCCTCCCCTCTTTACTCTCACCTTTCCTTCCTCTCACAAGACATTGCGGAGGGCCTGCTACATTTCAAGTACTTCGGGTTTACATGAGTGAATCAGATTCACTCTCTGCCATTCCAAGGCTCACAGTCCAGTGGGGAAGAAAAAAAATCCATTGTAACTACACAGCAATTTACAAAACACTTTCTCACACAGGGCAGGGAATTACTATCTCCCTTTTACAAGCAAAGAAACTGATGCCCAAAGAGGTTAAGTGAGTTGTCTAATATCGATCCTCTAGTATAGAATATGGGTGCTGGAGAAAAGACAGGGAAGGAAATAATGAGTGAAAAGAAAGTGAAGGATTCCTTCTTTCCCTCCCAGTTTATTAAGTTTCACCATAGCCGCATAATTAATATACACACACTTTGCATATGTGTATAAAACACATACATGTACACATACGCACACACGTGTGTAAAAGACTACACTAGATATATGTGAAAGTACTCGCAAAAATATGTCAGCACCATTATTACACAGAATCAGAGTCAATAAACAAAAGAAAAAGCTAAGATTTGAAATATCTGGCAACCACTCTTATGCTTGCAAAAGGCAGTACATTTCAAGGCTCAGGATCAACCATTCAAGAAACCGAGTCAGGCTGAAGAAGTCTAAAAAAAAATCAAATAAATAAATAAGTCTACCAATGTAGGAAAGTAGTGGATTCATCACCAGGAAGTTATGGAACAGATTCTCCAAAGGCTTTAGAAGTGAAAGTCAAGAGTTTAATACAGTCATAAGATCCTCTAAAGGGAGAGGAAAGATGAGAACTAGAAAACTGGAAAGACTCATTCTTCTTTCTCAATATATAGATAAATATAAAGAAGTGATAATTAGCAATGTTAGCCCTTTTTTAAAAGTAAAAATAAGGAAATATAAATTTACAAGTACTTGTTCTTATTTAATATATGAAGAAGTGAATTCAAATATATCAATGACGTCACTTTTGTATGAGGGCCTAGTTTTATACAAGCTAATGATGATAGAGGTTTCCTAACAGAAAAGGCCTCTCTGTACCACACAAATCATCCCATATAGAGTGGACGGCACATTCCACGTCTATTTGACGTTGTTCAACAGATGACCCAAACCCTTATATAAATGAGAAATACAGAAGGGAGTTGAAGATGGCAGAAGAGTAAGATGCGGAAATCACCTTCCTCCCCACAGATACATCAGAAATACATCTACACGTGGAACTGCTCCTATAGAACACCCACTGAACACTGGCAGAAGACCTCAGACCTCCCAAAAGGCAAGAAACTCCCCACGTACCTGGGTAGAGCAAAAGAAAAAAGAGAAAACAGAGACAAAAGAATAGGGACGGGACCTGCACCAGTGGAAGGGAGCTGTGAAGGAGGAAAGATTTCCACACACTAGGCAGCCCCTTCACGGGTGGAGACTGCGGGTGGCGGAGGGGGAAGCTTCAGAGCCGCGGAGGAGAGCGCAGTAACAGGGATGCGGAGGGCAAAGCAGAGAGATTCCCGCACAGAGGATCAGTGCCGACCGGCACTCACCAGCCCGAAAGGCTTGTCTGCTCACCACCGGGGTGGGCGGGGGCTGGGAGCTGAAGCTCGGGCTTCGGTTGGATCGCAGGGAGAGGACTGGGGTTGGCGGCGTGAACACAGCCTGAAGGAGTTAGTGCACCACAGTTAGCCGGGAGGACGTCCGGGAAAACGTCTGGACCTGCTGAAGAGGCAAGAGACTTTTTCTTCCCTCTTTGATTCCTGGTGCGTGAGGAGAGGGGATTAAGAGCGCTGCTTAAAGGAGCTCCAGAGACGGGCATGAGCTGCGCCTATCAGCGCGGACACCAGAGACGGGCATGAGACGCTAAGGCTGCTGCTGCCGCCACAAAGTAGCCTGTGTGCGAGCACAGGTCACTATCCACACCTCCCCTCCCGGGAGCCTGTGCAGCCCACCACTGCCAGGATCCCATGATCCAGGGACAACTTCCCCGGGAGAACGCACGGCGCGCCTCAGGCTGCTGCAACGTCAGGCTGGCCTCTGTCGCCACAGGCTCGCCCTGCATCCGTACCCCTCCCACCCCCCGGCCTGAGTGAGCCAGAGCCCCCGAATCAGCTGCTCCTTTAACCCCGTCCTGTCTGAGGGAAGAACAGACACCGTCAGGCGACCTACATGCAGAGGCGGGGCCATATCCAAAGTTGAACCCCGGGAGCTGTGCGAACAGGAAGAGAAAACAGCCTCAGGAGCAGCGGACTAAATCTCCACAATCAACTTGATGTACCCTGCATCTGTGGAATACCTGAATAGACAACGAATCATCCCAAATTGAGGAGGTGGACTTCGGGAACAAGATATATTATTTTTTCCCCTTTTCCTCTTTTGTGAGTGTGTATGTGTATGTTTCGGTGTGAGATTTTGTCTGTATAGCTTTGCTTTTACCATTTGTCCTCGGGTTCTGTCCGTCCGTTTCTTTTTTTTTTTTTTTTTAACTTAAAAAAATTTTTTTTCTTAATTATTTTTTTATTTTAATAACTTTATTTTATCTTACTTTATGTTATTTTCTTTTCTTTCTTTCATTCTCTCTCTCTCTCTCTTTCTTTCTTTCCTTCATATTTTATCCCTTTTATTCTGAGCCATGTGGATGAAAGGCTCTTGGTGCTCCAGCCAGGAGTCAGTGCTGTTTCTTTTTGTTTTTTTTTTTTAACTTAAAAAATTTTTTTTTCTTAATAATTATTTTTTATTTTAATTCCTTTATTTTATCTTAATTTATTTTATCTTCTTTCTTTCTTCCTTCCTTTCTTTCTTTCTCTCTCTCTTTCTTTCATTTTTTCTCCCTTTTATTCTGAGCCGTGTGGATGAAAGGCTCTTGGTGCTCCAGCCAGGAGTCAGTGCTGTGCCTCTGAGCTGGGGGAGCCAACTTCAGGACACAGGTCCACAAGAGACCTCCCAGTTCCATGTAATATCAAATGGCGAAAATCTCCCAGAGATCTCCATCTCAACACCAAGACCCAGCTTCACTCAACGACCAGCAAGCTACAGAGCTGGACACCCTACGCCAAACAACTAGCAAGATAGGAACACAACCCCACCGATTAACAGAGAGGCTGCCTAAAATCATAATAAGGCCACAGACACCTCAAAACACACCACCAGACGTTGACCTGCCCACGAGTAAGACAAGAAACAGCCTCATCCACCAAAACATAGGCACTAGTCCCCTCCACCAGGAAGCCTACAAAACCCACTGACCCAACCTTAGCCACTGGGGACACACAACAAAAACAACGGGAACTACGAACCTGGAGCCTGCAAAAAGAAGACCCCAAACACAGTAAGATAAGCAAAATGAGAAGACAGAAAAACACACAGCAGATGAAGGAGCAAGGTAAAAACCCACCAGACCTAACAAATGAAGATGATATATGCAGTTTACCCTGAAAAAGAATTCAGAAAAATGATAGTAAAGATGATACAAAATCTTGGAAATAGAATAGAGAAAATGCAAGAAACATTTAACAAGGACCTAGAAGAACTAAAGAGGAAACAAGCAACGATGAACAACACAATAAATGAAATTAAAAATACTCTAGAAGGGATCAATAGCAGAATAACTGAGGCAGAAGAACAGAAAAGTGACCTGGAAGATAAAATAGCAGAAATAACTACTGCAGAGCAGAATAAACAAAAAAGAATGAAAAGAACTAACGACAGTCTCAGAGACCTCTGGGACAACATTAACGCACCAACATTCGAATTATAGGGGTCCCAGAAGAAGAGAAAAAGAAAGGGACTGAGAAAATATTTGAAGAGATTATAGTTGAAAACTTGCCTAATATGGAAAAGGAAAGAGTTAAGTAGTCCAGAAAGCACAGAGAGTCCCATACAGGATAAATCCAAGGAGAAACAATCATTCAGATTTGATGGAGAAATTAAAACCTTCACAGACAAGCAAAAGCGGAGAGAGTTCAGCACCACCAAACCAGGTTTACAACAAATGGTAAAGGAACTTCTCTAGGCAAGAAACAAGAGAAGGAAAAGACCTACAATAACAAACCCAAAACAATTAAGAAGATGGTTATAGGAACATACATATCGATAATTACCTTAAATGTAAATGGATTAAACGCTCTGAACAAAAGACACAGACTGGCTGAATGGATACAAAAACAAGACCCATA
>NC_041233.1:55447348-55447877 GCF_002837175.3 Physeter macrocephalus
GGAACACTCCCAAACTCATTCTACGAGGCCACCATCACCCTGATACCAAAACCAGACAAAGATGTCACAAAGAAACAAAACTACAGGCCAATATCACTGATGAACATAGATGCAAAAATCCTCAACAAAATTCTAGCAAACATAAACCAACAGCACATTAAAAGGATCATACACCATGATCAAGTGGGGTTTATTCCAGGAAAGCAAGGATTCTTCAATATATGCAAATCAATCAACGTGATACACCATATTAACAAATTGAAGGAGAAAAACCATATGATCATCTCAATAGATGCAGAGAGCTTTTGACAAAATTCAACACCCATTTATGATAAAAACCCTGCAGAAAGTAGGCATAGAGGGAACGTTCCTCAACATAATAAAGGCCATATATGACAAACCCACAGACAATATCGTCCTCAATGGTGAAAAACTGAAACCATTTCCACTAAGATCAGGAACAAGATAAGGTTGCCCACTCTCACCACTCTTATTCAACATATTTTTGGAAGTTCTAGCCACAGCAATC
>NC_041233.1:55449202-55516904 GCF_002837175.3 Physeter macrocephalus
AACGAAATTGAGTTATTTGTAGTGAGGTGGATGGATCTAGCTAGAGTCAGTCATACAGAGTGAAGTAAGTCAGAAAGAGAAAAACAAATACCATATGCTAACACATATATATGGAATCTAAGAAAAAAAACCAGAAAAACGGTCATGAAGAACCTAGGGGTAAGATGGGAATAAAGACACAGACCTACTAGAGAATGGACTTGAGGATATGGGGAGGGGGAAGGGTAAGCTGACAAAGTGAGACAGTGGCATGGACATATATACACTGCCAAACGTAAAATAGATAGCTAGTGGGAAGCAGCCGCATGGCACAGGGAGATCAGCTCGGTGGTTTGTGACCACCTAGAGGGGTGGTATAGGGAGAGTGGGAGGGAAGGAGACGCAAGAGGAAAGAGATATGGGAACATATGTATATGTATAACTGATTCACTTTGTTGTAAAGCAGAAACTAACACACTACTGTAAAGCAATTATACTCCAATAAAGATGTTAAGAAAAAAAGAAAAAAACTGTAAAAAACAAAAACACGTGGAGGCTAAACAATATGCTAATAAACAACCAATGGATCACTGAAGAAATCAAAGAGGAAATCAAAAAATACCTAGAGACAAATGAAAACAAAGACAAAATGATTTAAAAACTATGGGATGCAGCAAAAGCAGTTCTAAAATACTACTGTAGCTCAAGAAACAAGAAAAATCTCTAAAAAAACCAATCTAAATTACACCTAAAGCAAATTAAAAAGAAAAGCAAACAAAACCCAGAATTAGTAGAAGGAGAGAAATCATAAAGATCAGAACTGAAATAAATGAAACAGAGATGAAGAATACAATAGGAATGATCAATGAAACTAAAAGCTGGTTCCTTGAAACAATAAACAAAATTGATAAACCTTTAGCCAGACTCATCAAGAAAAAAAGGGAGAGGGCTCAAATCAATACAATTAGACATGAGAAAGGAGAAGTTACAATGGATACCACAGAAATACAAAGGATCATAAGAGACAACTACAATCAACTATATGCCAATAAAATGGATAACCTAGAAGAAACGGACAAATTCTTAGATAGGTACAACCTCCCAAGACTGAACCAGGAAGCAATAGAAAATATGAACAGATCAATCACAAGTACTGAAATTGAAACTGTGATTTAAAAACTCCCAACAAACAAAAGTCCAGGACCAGATGGCTTCACAGGCAAATTCTATCAAACATTTAGAGACAAGTTAACACCTAAACTTCTGAAACTATTCCAGAAAAACTTCCAGAGGAAGGAACACTCCCAAACTCATTTTATGAGTCCACCATCCCACTGATGCCAAACTAGACAGAGATACCACAAAAAAAGAAAATTACAGGCCAATATCACTGATGAAGATAGAAGCAAAAATCCTCAACAAAATACTAGCAAACCAAATCCAACAATACATTAAAAGGATCATACACCACGATCAAGTGGGATTTATCCCAGGGATGCAAAGATTTTTCAATATCTACAAATCAACTAGTGTGATACATCACATTAACAAATTAAAGAATAAAAAACATATGATTATCTCAATAGTTGCAGAAAAAGCTTTTGACAAAATTCAACACCTATTTCTGATTAAAAAATTCTCCAGAAAGTGGGCATAGAGGGAACATACCTAATATAATAAAGGCCATACATGACAAGCCCACAGCTAACATCATACTCAAGGGTGAAAAGCTGAAAGCATTTCCTCTAAGATCAGGAACAAGACAAGGATGTCCATTCTCACTGCTTTTATTCAACATAGTTTTGGAAGTCCTAGCCATGGCAATCACTGTAGAAAAAGAAATAAAAGGAATCCAAATTGGAAAAGGAGAAGTAAAACTGTCACTGTTTGCAGATGATCTGATACTCTACATAAAAAAATCCTAAAGATGCTACCAGAAAACTAAGAGCTCAGCAATAAATTTGGCAAAGTTGCAGGATACAAAATTAACACCTAGTAATCTGTTGCATTTCTATACACTAACAATGAAAGATCAGAAAGAGAAATTAAGGAAACAATCTCATTTACCACTGCATCAAAAAGAATAAAATACCTAGAAATAAAAGTACCTATAGAGGCAAAAGGCCTGTACTCTGAAAACTGTAAGATGCTGATGAAAGAACCTGAAGATGACACAAACAGATGGAAAGATATACCATGTTCTTGGATAGGAAGAATCAATATTGTCAAAATGACTATACTACCCAAGGCAATCTACAGATTCAATGCAATCCCTATCAAATTACCAATGGCCTTTTTCACAGAACTAGAATAAAAAAATTTTTTAAGTTGTATAGAAACACAAAAGACCCTGAAAAGCCAAAGCAATCTGGAGAAAGAAAAACGGAGCTGGAGGAATCAGGCTCCCTGACTTTACACTATACTACAAAGATACAGTCATCAAAAGAGTATGGTACTGGCACAAAAACAGAAATACAGCTCAATGGAACAGAAAAGAAAGCCCAGAAATAAACCCATGCACCTATGGTTAATTAATCTTTGACAAAGGAGGCAAGAATATACAATGGAGAAAAGACAGTCTCTTCAATAAGTCATATTGGGGAACACTGGACAGCTACATGTAAAAGAATGAAATTAAAACATTCTCTAACACCATGCACAACAATAAACTCAAAATGGATAAAAGACCTAAACTTAAGACTGGATACTATAAAAATTCTTAGAGGAAAACATAGGCAGAACACACTTTGACATAAATAACAGCAATATCGTTTTAGATCCACCTTCTAGAGTTAATGACAATAAAAACAAAAATAAATAAATGGGACCTAATTAAATTTAAAAGCCTTGCACAGCAAAGCAAACCAAAAACAAAACAAAAAGACAACCCACAAGATGGGAGAAAATATTTGCAAACAATGCGGCTGACAAGGGATTAATCTCCAAAATATACAAACAGCTCATGTAGCTCAATATCAAAAAAAAAAAAAACAACCCAATCAAAAAAAAAAAAATGGGCAGAAGATCTAAACAGACATTTCTCCAAAGAAGACCTACAGATGTCAAAAAGCACATGAAAAGATGCTTAACATCACTAATTTTAGAGAAATCAAAACTACAATGAGGTATCACCTCACACCGGTCACAATGGCCATCATCAAAATGTCTACAAACAATAAATGCTGGAGAGGGTGTGGAGAAAAGGAAACCCTCCTGCACTGTTGGTGGGAACGTAAATTGGTACAGCCACTATGGGGAACTGTATGGAGGTTCCTTAAGAAACTGAAAATAGAGCTACCATATGATCCAGCAATCCCATTCATGGGCATATATCCAGAAAAAAACATACCTCGAAAAGATACATGCACCCCAATCTTCACTGCAGCACTATTTACAATGCCAAGACATGAAAGCAACCTAAGTGTCCATTGACAGAGAAATGGATAAAGAAGATGTGCTACATATATACAATGAAATATTACTCAGCCATAAAAAACGAATGAAATAATGCCCCTTGCAACAACATGGATGGACCTAGAGATTATCATACTAAGTGAAGTAGGTCAGATGGACAAAGACGTATATCATATGACATCACTTATATGTGGAATTTTAGAAAATGATACAAATGAACTTATTTCAAAACAGGAACGGAGTCACACACTTAGAAAAAAACATATGGTTACCAAAGGGGAAAGGTGGGGGGGGATAAATTAGGAGTTAGGGATTAACATTTACACAGTACTATATATAAAATAGATAATCAACATGGGCGTGCTGTATAGCACAGGGACCTCTCTACTCAATATTCTGTAATAACCTAAATGGGGAAGAATCTGAAAATGAATGGATATATGTATAACTGAATCACTTTGTTGTACACCTGAAACTAATACAACATTGTAAATCAACCATACTCCAATATAAAATTAAAAAAAATTTTTTAAGGTTATACTCCAGTTATAGTTATTATTGTACAACATGAGGAATATAGGATCTATTTTATAATAATTATAAATGAAGTATCAGATTTTAAAGACTACTTTTGTATATTCAGATATTATCATTTTAAGAAATGGGATAGGATGAAAAGGCATATTCTATTACTGAGTAAAAGTTCTTAAAGTGTTTCCTTTGATTGTTCGTTGGCTTGAATGTTAGATCAATTTAGGTTTTACTCCATCATCTTGTACAAATTATTTAATCTCTGATACTTATTTTTCTCATCTGTAAAGTGGGCATAGTCAACTATATACATAGATACATCTAAAACATATAAGGTAAAACCACATTTGCTTTGACTAAATAAAAGGCATGCCAATCTAATCTAGTAGAAAATATTTAAAAGATCTAATATTTTCACAAAAACCCAACTCCACATAAATTTATAGAGCATCTATTAAGTATAATGCCTTAACAAGGAGTCTACAAGAGGACAGAAGAGATGCATGTTAATGAATCAAACACAAAGACTACAAAGAAGGATAAAAGGAGAGGGATAAAAGGATTCATTAGAAGGGATAGTGAGGTTCATCCATACACAGAACAGAGAGTTGAATGAACATGACCTCTTAACATGTTCCAGGATTACTACTAAATACTGGAATGGCCTGATAAGTAAACTTATCAATATTGAGATTAGGGAAGAGAAAAGGTTTGAGAGGATCAGAAAAGCATAAGAAAAGATTGATATATTTAATGCAGAGCCAGCCAGGTGTGGCTCCTGGAGTACTTCCTTAATTCAGCAGGGCATGGGAAGCCAGAATGGTATTTTTAAGGAGTCAAGTGATAGGATGAATCATGAATTTGGAAGATATAATAGTATAACTAACTGTCTAAAAATAGTTTCCAATTTCAATGGGTCTCATTTGCAATTAGTCATATTTATATAAAGACAAAAAATATGGTCAGATCCTTCTCAATCTTCTGCTTTCTAAAGAAGGCAAAGCAGACTTAACGGTTTTGGTTCCTTTGTAAATTAATAGAGATAGCACAAAGGAATGCCTCAGCACTGATTGCTTAAAAAGTCACAAATTTTAAATGATTAAGATACTAAACAATGAGTTTTCTTGTATCACAAAATCTATATCACCTCTGATTCATGCTCTATAGAACATAATCATACAGTATGGTTTTTTTTTTCAAGTCAAAGCTAGGACTCATAATTTTAGCTTTAATGCTGCATGAATTCCAGGGTTGGATTTCAATTTACCTCATTTTCTTCAAGTCATTCACCCTCTCTATTTCTGCTGTGGGAAAAAAATTGATGCTATACACTCACTCTGTTGTTGTGTAAAAGAACTAAATAGCATTGGTAAAGAGGTCTAAGACATGGAAAGAGCTAAATTTAATTATTTATTATTAGCATCTCCTCCCCTTGCAGATGTTTCTGGTTTAAAAGATGTGAACCATGTGGGACAACACAGGATCAGTGAGTCTAGTAAATGGGGAGCAAGAAGGTTAAACAGAGAGGCTCTGTGAAGCCATGTGGTCAGGAAAGAAAGGGCATCTGAGGTGTGGTGGGAGTTTAAAAGTAAAATAGGATTAATCCAAGAAATATTCACGGGGATGGGCTTTGAAGAAAAACAATTCAGCAACCAGAAAATAAAAGAAAAAGCAAAAAGGGAGGAGGGGCAGAAATGATGAAGTCTTGAAGATGTAAAGGGAGAACCTACAGAGGATAAAGTAAGAGAAGCAGCATAGGGGAGAGATGAAAAACATGCATTTGCCAAACTTGGTGCAAATGTATCCTTTAGAAAACAGGAAACGTAAGACTTGGTGAAAACAATCTGACAAAGGGAAATACAAGGAAAGTAATTTTAAAATGAAAGTTCAAACACACAAAAAGACCAGTTGCAGAAGTTAATGAATAGAGACAGACCTTTACACGTTCATGTGCGCGCGCGCGCGCGCACACACACATATCAGGGTAAAGAAAGCCCAGCAGTATATGGTAATTAGCCCTGAAGGAAATTTAGCAAATAGATTTTTCTTTCCATTATCTTTACATTTATTTTCCATTGAAATCTGTTGATGGATTCTCATCACTTACATTTGCATATTTAAGGAAATTGCTTCAGCATAACTCTTAGCAGCATTGTCCAGAAATCACCTTTCTGAAGTCAGAAAAGGATCAATATTTTTGTCTACTTATTATAAATGATAATTATAATTGACTACCCCAAATTTTTGTACTAGGAAATTAAGGCAAAAATGTCAGTGAGTGTCAATGAGAAGAAACCATAGGGAAATCAGATAGATATCATCTCACCTCTTAATTATCTGTTGTGACCCTAAGTCAGTTAACTTTTCTGAGCTTCAGTTTTCCCATCTGTAAAATGGGAATGATAATATCCTCTGTTTGAGGATTATGTAAGTAAAGGTATGTTAAACACAAATCTGGCACATATTAAGTTCTCAATTACCCTCTCCTTTTCTCCTCCTCACACCGAGTGGCAAAAACACTCTGAAACACACATAATTCATTTGTATAGCAAAAGGTGTTTCTCTATAATCCATAAGGCCTTAGTAAATCTCTTGTTAACTAAAAACAAGGAACTGTGGGAAGCCAATTAAATTTGATATGCCTTTCAATCTGGAATTGCTTAAAAGATATGTGAAAATTAGTCATTTGGAGCCACATCCTCAGAATTAGTAATCTCACCAGTGATACAAGTGTCATATCTAGTCATATCTATCACTATCTTTTCTAAAACAACATGGATTTTTGTTTTAGATTTTTTCTCATGGCCCTTCTCCAATAAAAATGAACTGGAAATGAGATTCAGTCATACAGACTGGATTTGTTTTGGTTTTTACACTTTTATTCTTGGGCTTACTCTGCAACATTTATAGCTGGTACCTGTGGGCATGGACCAAGTGAGGACAAGAAAAAGAACAGAGAAGGAAGACATGAACAGTTGGATGGCAGCAAAGTACACTGCACGGGGCACTAGTCCAGGGAATCAAGGATCCCAGGTTGGTCTTGGACAAGTTACTTCACTCTGAACTTCAATTTATTTATCAGTAAGATGATATTCCAGGAGTTCTCTTCCAGCTCTAATATTATAGATTAACTATGGGGTATCTTTTGCTTTTAATAAATTAACAAGACTGAGTAGAGAGTGGGACAGAGGGGAGGGGAATGCATAAAGTTTTCTAAGGTTCACAGTTTGGGTGGACAGGACAGAGTGGAGAACTACTACAAATTAATATAACTCTTAAGAACAGCAATTTGGTAAAATACATCCAAAACATGAGACTCAGATAGTGGTTGCAAGTTGCAGTTTTGTTGTTTTCAAAGTGGCAGGATTTCAATGCCTATTAAGTTAACATAGTTATCATATCTGTAAATTAAAGATAATAATATAGCTATCTGAAGAGGGTTATTGTGAAGATTAAATTCAGGTAGAGGCCGGCTCCACTCACAAACCAGCACATGGAAAGTGCTGAAGACATATGTCATTACTTTTTATTATGTTTTGGCCCAATAACCTCACTCCTGGGAATTCATCTTTGAGAAATAATTATAAAGAAGAAACAAGGTATTTGATGAGATAATTTGTGGTAATTCTGACTGTAGTATGGAAAAAAACTGCAAAATATCTAAATGTTCAATAAATGAAAAGTGGTTAAAAACCTAATAGAGGATTAAGCCACTGAAATTATTATCATAAGGGTTAGATGATATCATGGGAAAATGTGTATGACATAATGCTAAGTGAAGAAAGCATGATCCAAATGTTTGTACATTATGATTTCAACTATATAATAATGTGCATACATGTATATAAGGACTAGAAAAGAACACAGAAAAATAAAATGAGTTAATAAATATATTTGCATAAATCGAGTTATCCTGTTTTTTTCTTTTTAAAACCTTTTTTCAATATTAGTGTGGTATTGTTATATAATGCAGTTTAAAAATTAATTCAGTAGATAAAAACAAATGAATAAAACAAAACAAAAGGAAAAAACCTTCCAGGTAAAGGATAATATTAATAAATGACAGTTTGGGCTCATTTGGGGTTGTAAAAGGGGCATCAAGCCCAGGACATCCTAATAGCCTACACATTTCTACACTGTGTGCACAGGGTAATTAGAAGGTATGCTTTTGTCATGGTTATTTTACTGACAGAGCTAGATTTTAAACTCTTCTGGTCACTCCATTTGCTCCAATAGCAACTGAATATCCACTGAACTTAGAAATGACAAAAAAAGAGATTCATATCCAAATTAGCAACAATAGCCCACAAAAAACATTTGACAAGCAGGTCATCAAAATTTCAAAGTGGGCTTCCCTGGTGGCGCAGTGGTTGCGCGTCCGCCTGCCGATGCAGGGGAACCGGGTTCGCGCCCCGGTCTGGGAGCATCCCACGTGCCGCGGAGCGGCTGGGCCCGTGGGCCATGGCTGCTGAGCCTGCGCGTCTGGAGCCTGTGCTCCGCAAGGGGAGAGGCCACAACAGAGGGAGGCCCGCATACCACAAAAAAAAAAAAAAAAAAAATTTCAAAGTAATCCCATAAGCATAGAAGGGTTAAAAATAAACTGAATAAATAATTCAAACCATACAGAATCAGTACAGCTGAAAGCCCATAGATGTAGAACATTCACTTCTAACTGATTCATGGAATGTAAGTAATGGAATTAACAGTTGTTACATTCTTAAATGGGGAATGTGAGAGAATTATTTATACTTCTAGCATTTTGCCACAAATCTTTCAGACACAAAACTAGGGATGGGGAACGTAAAAAAAGATAAGCAAAAAGCTGAAAAATATTCTTTTCAAAATTAAGTGAAAAGAAAAAAGAAGAACTTAAGTAAAATAAATGCTAGAGAAAATAAGAGGGCCCTCGGGATTAGGCGTACTATATCCCTGTTGCATTATCCAAATCCTCAATTGTCCAAGGTCACAACCTAATATGACAAACAACCTAATATGGCCCCATCACAATCCCAAGGATCCTAAATGAGCTTTGGAATAAATCTGGAATAAAAATTCTTCAATATATCCTTACACCACCTAGTCAGTCTTCTACTTAATTCAACAAATATTTATCAAGCGCTTATCATGTGCAAGGCATGGGAGTAAGTACAGGAAACCTATCAGAAATGAACAAATATGAACCTTTATCTCCTGATTTCCCAATTTATGAACTCTCAGGCCTTTCTTGAGTAGAAGAACCCTCCACTCTCCTTTAGAGATCAATTTAGGAAAAAGCAAGATATTCGCAACTGGGCCACTGCCTTCTCTGCTGAGTTCAGTTTCAGTCCCAACTTCTAAAAACCACAAACTAATTCATCAATGAGTTAATTGTCTAACATTGAAAGTAAATTGCCTTATGATAAGTCTCTTGTTTCCCCTGAATGATTTTAATTATCTCTGTAGCCAAGAATTGTGACTAACTTCTGTAACAGAAGTGAGAAGTGCAGCATTGAAAAAGCCATTAACACTTTTATTTTTTTGGTGTTAAACCTTTGTAGAGCCACCCTCTCGCCTGGAGCAGGGAGGAGGCGGGGTACCTGACTTGAGTACTTATCAAATGCTATAACTGGTCCAAGTGTTTTATGTACATTATCTCATATAATTCCTGCAAACAATACTATGAAGTAGGTATCATTATCACCCTCATTTTTAGGATGAGGCTGGTGGGACTGTAAGATGGTACAACCACCTTCAAAAACAGTTTGGCAGTCTCTTACATTTACCATACAACCCATGAATTCCACTCCTAGCTATTTACTGAAGAGAAATGAAAACAAATTCCCATACAAAAATGGGAACATAAATCTTCATAGTAGTTTTATTCATAGTAGCCAAAAACTGGAAATAAATCAACAGGGGAATGAATTAAGAAACTGTGGTATACCCATGCAAAAGAATAATACTTAGCCATAAAAAGGAATGAGCTACTGATACATGCAACCTGAATGAATCTCAGAAATATTATGCTGAGTGAGAAAAGCCAAACCCAACATACACTATGATTCTATTCATAATGAAACTCTAGAAAAGACCAATCTAACCTATGATAAGAGAAGCATATTAGTGTTTGCTTGAGGCTGGGAATGGAGGGGGCATTCACTGGGGAGGAGCATAAGGGCCCTTTGAAGACTTGTTGAAGTGTTTTATGTCTTGATTATGGTGGTGGTTACATGATTGTATAAATTTGTCCAAAATGTACAGTTAAAACAGGTACATTTATTGTATGTTAATTTTACCTCAGCAAAGTTGGTTTGAAAAAAAATTTCCTCCAAGTGATTCCAGTACTGGGGAAGAAATCTCTGAACAAATCCAATCTCCAACTGTATGCAAATATCCTCTCTACAACAGTCACCCACCTCTGCCTGAATATTTTTCATGTCTGAAGCTTGCAGCTACACAGGCTACTTTGTCCACTTCTTGACAGCTCTGTCAGAAAAACTTCCCAAGCTGAGTCTAAATATACTTCCCTCTAATGGCCATATTTGGTCCAAGTTCTACCCTCAGCAGTTGCCCTAATATAATATTATTGACAGCCCTAGAATATTCAAAGATACCTGTCTTGGAGTATAGCAGAGCTGTTTTGGCTCTGGGATCTGACAGGTCTGGAATTTAATTCTGGCCATATCATTTAATAGTGAACTTGAGCAAGTTACTTAACCTTGCCAGGCCTCAGTTTCCTCAGCTGTAAAATATTCATAATAATAGCTCTAAGACGGTTATGGGAATTAAGGAGATAATGCATGTAAAGCTCTTCACATAATGCCTGGCATATGGCACATCCTCAGTTATTATTACCAGCTCTCCTTATCTTTCTTAACCAGGCTAATCAACACAGGTACCTCAATTGTGAAGACTTTAATTCCAGAGCACATGACATCTAAGTTGCTTGAAAATGCTATAATCTGTTAATGTAATCACAATCCACACAGTCATCCATTTTTTTCTTTCAGCATTAAATATGGCTTAGGATCTCAATTCACGATCACTAAATGCTGACTTAAGAGGTATTCATTATCTGATACAAACAATAATTGTAAAAGGATTAGAAAAGAGATTTGGAATAAAGTTTAGCAGAAGTAGTACTTGAATATGATTTTGCAGACTAGGAAGTACATAAATAAAGGTGTATTTGATTAGAGAAGGAATTGAGAATTTAATTTGTGATCTTGGTTAGACTTTCCAGAGTCTTAACTTATTTTCTTTTCATGAAGTGCTCTGAAAAGAAATTTTACTACTTGACATATAAAGCACTGCTTCATTTAAGCCTATGTACGATAAGCATGAGATTAAAGTCTAAGATTACTGTCATGTTAGGGGGCTGCGTACGGATCATAGCAACCTCGATACCTAAGGTCTGGATGACAACGTGAGTCAAAGCATGCTAAGCTGGGATGCTCTATTCCTCCCTTGATTTTGACCAAGTTATTTCCCTTCTCTGGACATCAGTTTTCCTATATGTAAAATGGGAGGGGGGTGTCTAATGATCTCCAAGGTCTTTTCTAACTTAAAACCCTATAACCTGGGTTACACATGTGTATGCATTTGTTAAAACTCAGTCAATATATCCTTATTATTTGTGCATTTCTAGATGCAAATTTTATGTGACATTAAAAAAATGCATGCTAAAACATTTAGGAATGAAATATACTGACTTCTGCAATTTATGTTAAAATGCACCCAAAATAAGATGGATAAATGGATGGATGCATGGATAGAAAGGTGATAAAGCAAGTATATAAAAATGATAATGGGGGCTTCCCTGGTGGCGCAGTGGTTGCGCGTCCGCCTGCCGATGCAGGGGAACCGGGTTCGCGCCCCGGTCTGGGAGGATCCCACGTGCCGCGGAGCGGCTGGGCCCGTGAGCCATGGCCGCTGGGCTTGCGCGTCCGGAGCCTGTGCTCTGCAACGGGAGAGGCCACAACAAAGGGAGGCCCGCATACCACACACACACACACACAAAAAAAAATGTTAATGGTACAATCTACGTGGTGAGTATATGAGAGTTCACTGTAAAATTCTGTCAACCTGGCTCTAGGTTTGAAATTTTCATAATACAATGTTGAAAAAAACGCAGTTAAGTAATCTTTTAAATATCAGAAAAAATACTCTATGATCTTGATTTCTTCTTACATATTCAAATAACATTGGTAATCCTATATATCCCTGTCTCATGGCGATGTTCTCTTCCCTAATCTTTTCAGCACAGTTCCTTAGTCCTTTGTACTAAAAAAATCAAGGCTAATAAAAAGATGACAATAACAAATATTGGCAAGGATATGAAGAAATTGGGACTCTCATTCACTGCTGGTGGAAATGTAAAATAGTGCAGCCACTTTGGAAAACAGTCTCACAATTCCTCAAATGGTTAGACACAGAGTAACTATGTGATCTGACAATTCCACTCTTAGATATATACCCAAGAGAAATAAAATCATATGCTCTTATAAACACTTGAACACAATGTTCATAATAGCATTATTTATAATAGCCAAAAGGTAGAAACAACCTAAATGTTCATCAACTGATGAAGGGATAGACAAATATAGTATATCCATATAACAGAATATTATTCAGCCATAAAAAGGAATGAAGTATGGACACATACTACAAAATGGACAAAACTTGAATGCATTATGCTAAGTGAACAAAGACAATCATAAAAGACCATTTATTGTATAATTCCATTTATATGAAATGTCCAGAATAAGTAAATCTATAGAGACAGAAAGTTAGTTATTCCCTAAGGCTAGATGAGATGAGTGTTTGAGGGGTGATGGCTAATGAGTGCAGGTTTTGTGGGGGGAATAGTAAAAATGTTCTAAAATTGATGGTGGTGATAGATGAATACCTTTGCAATTTTTCTAAAAGTCACTGAATTGTACAGTTTCAATAAGTGAATTATATGGTATATAAAGTATACCTCAAAAAAGCTGTTAAAAAATTAGAAACCATGTCAAAAATTATCCAGTCTCTCTGGTCTCTTCTCCACCCTATGCTTCATTAGCTCTGTGGTCAAGAAGTGTCTCACCAACTCTTTCTCTTGCCTTTTTGTTTTAGAGGCACTTAAGTTTTCTTATATATTCCTGGAAAACTACTCCTCAGATTTCTTTTGGGGTTTTATTTCACCTTTGTTCTTGAACTACATTAATTTGTAGGCCTTCCTGATTCCGTTCATTCATTTGACAAATTTATAGAGCAGTTATGTCATGTCAGACACTGTATTAAGCACCTAAGGTATAAAGTCAAATAAGACGTCCCAGTGCCTGCCCTCAAAATGTTTGCAGTCTATTAAGGGAGGCAGATATGTAAACACATAATTAAGATATAAATCAACATGTACCATATTGAAGCAGGTAAAAGTGCTAAGGGAGAACAGACTGCTGTTAGACTTAAAGCCAGAAAACTTGGGTTAAAGGAAGTAGGCTTAATAGCTTTGTGATGTTAAACAAGTCACTTAATTACCCTGAGGCCCAGTAAAATGGAGAAAATGCCACCCACCTCACCAGATTATTGTGATAATTAAATGAAAACATAATATGAAAATATTTTGTAAACTATATATTCTAGTACACCATGAATAACAATATTTTAGAAATAATTGTTGCTTCATCTACTTTCTTTGTAAATTAGTAAGGATAAAGTTAGTAATGTGCTCTAAGATCTGAGAAAAAATGAATACAATATTTTTCTTGTAACTGAAAGTAACAGATGGAATTTTAATAGTTTCTGGAAGAAAAGGAAACATCTTGAAATGTAATGATTTCAAGACTGACTGAGAAGATGGAGAATAACATGGACAAAGGGCTAGATCATGGCTGGAAGAGACAAAGGCCAACTGGACAGCAAGCTTGAACTGAACATAGGTATGGTAGAAAACATGGTATTGAAGGCAGGACTTTGAAACTGAGGAGGAATTTTAGTGAGAGTTATAAGCTTGCCATACTCTTATCAGTCACATGTATTTTCTTTTAACAGGTAAAAGTGAATTTATCTCAGTGAGGACAATGTCCTCTCCCAGAATAATTTAAGCACAAAGTTCTACTGTACTTCAAATCTCCCACAAACGAAGAACTAAGCAGCTACATGCACAGGCATAAGAACAGTATGTTCTCTGGTTGATTTAATCTTTGCTTATCTATACAATGATGGCTTCTGGTAAAAACTGTGGATTCTCTGAATATTTTCTACCCCTCCCTTATCTTTAAAAATATACCGAATAAATTATAAGCTAAAGAAAAAGTTAACCAATAAATCCATATAAAGTCAAAAATAAAAAAAATAATAATGGCAAAAGTAAGTTGGCTCTACAGATTGTCTGTATTAAAAACAGGCAAATAATCATCAAAAAATCTACAAACAATAAATGCTGGAGAGGGTGTGGAGAAAAGGGAACCCTCTTGCACTGTTGGTAGGAATATAAATTGATAGAGCCACTATGGAGAACAGTATGGAGATTCCTCAAAAAACTAAAAATAGAGCTACCAGGGACCTCCCTGGCCGTCCAGTGGTTAAGACTCCGCGTTTCCAATGCAGGGGGCTCGGGTTCAATCCCTTGTTGGGGAGCTAAGATCCCACGTGCCGCATGGCACGGACAAAAAAACCAAAAAAGAACTACCATATGACCCAGCAATTCCACTCTTGGGTATAATCAACAGAGGAATGGATAAAGAAGATGTGGCACATATATACAATGGAATATTACTCAGCCATAAAAAGGAATGAAACTGAGTTATTTGTAGTGAGGTGGATGGACCTAGAGACTGTCAAACAGAGTGAAGTAAGTCAGAAAGAGAAAAACAAATACCGTATGCTAACACATATATATGGAATCTAATAAAAAAAAAAGAAAATGGTTAGAACCACCTAGGGGCAAGACAGGAAATAAAGATGCAGACCTAGTAGAGAATGGATTTGAGGATACGGGGAGGGGGAAGGGTAAGCTGGGACAAAGTGAGAGACTGGCATGGACATATATACACTACCAAACGTAAAATAGATAGCTAGTAGGAAGCAGCTGCATAGCACAGGGAGATCAGCTCGGTGCTTTGTGACAACCTAGAGGGGTGGGATAGGGAGGGTGGGAGGGAGGGAGATGCAAGAGGGAAGAGATATGGGGACATATGTATATATATAACTGATTCACTTTGTTATAAAGCAGAAACTGACACACCATTGTAAAGCAATTATACTCTAATAAAGATGTTTAAAAAAATTAGCAATTCCACTTCAACTAATTTATCTTAAGAAAATAAAGATGTGAGCAAAGATTACTGTACAAGGATAATCATAACAGTATTTGTTTTATAGCAAAAATTGAGAATTTTAATGCTCAATAACAGAACACTAAATACAGTAAGTGCCAATGTGCGTTCCCATGTCCAATCACGTAAGTTAGTTCCCGTGTCTGGTGTACATTGTCACGTGCGTGCATCCTCTACAAGTGGTTGTGCTTTTGTGTACTTTACTGTACAGTATTGTATAGAGTACAGTGTCTTTATGTCAAGCCCAGGATGTCTGGAGGCAAGCATAAAAGCAGCAGTGATGTAGCTGGTACTACTGTACTTTTTAAGGTATACTGTACTGTGAGATTAAAAATGTTTCCTTTTAAAAAAAATTAAAAAAAATAATAAAGATAGGCAAATAACTTAAATTACAATCTCAAATAGAGTAATATAACATAGTTAATAGTACTATTTGACATATAATATTTCAATGTCCCAACTCTTATGTATTGATATATATATATATATATATATATATATTTCAATCTTAATGACATACAAATGTAAGATATTTCCAAAAAAGTCTTTAATACATTATTGCAAGTTCTCACTTAGCTGGATAAAATAAGAGACAGGAATATTTAGAGACCACAAATAACATCAATCACATATATGGGCTAAATGTTTGCATTTATTCCTATATAATACTTATCATGGTTACTAACAGGTACTTCTGATTGGAGGCCAGCAGCTGATAGATGAAAGTGGAGGAAAAAAAACCACTAAATTAAACTTAGGAAAAGGGAGGCATTTTATTTATACAACCTAGATGTTATGTAAATGTTCAGGCCCCAATGATTCCTATCTATCTAGCCTATAGGTATGGCGGTAGCTACTATCACCCATGGCATTTTGGTGGCCCTCCCTCTTAGATTAGAATTAGAAAGCTGGTTATAAAGATTTTTTCAATTAGTTGCTATAAATAGTGCCAACATGGTACTATTCAATAAAGGCTGGAAAGGAGTAGGTTGAGAGTCACTGCCTTAGATTTTTAGCCCTTTGTTGTGTTCCAATGCACTGTAGAGTTTCTGAGCCAAGACCAGAAGGACACAGCTGAAGACAGAATTGGAAACTAAAAAAAAATGACATGCGATAGAGACAATGGAAGACAATGCCCTTCAGGGTTATGAGAAACAACTGAACAAAACAAGATGTAATGGATGCTGTGTTGCACCTACTAGATACCCCTTCAGGGCTGAAGGACTTATTTCCCTGACTGCTGGGAGTGCTGCCAGCTAACAACCCTCTGCTGACTGCCCTCTCCAGGAACTGTCCTTGGTTGAAAAGAGCTGCTTCTTCCAAGGTCAGACAGCCTGCATCCAATGACTGGTCGATGTTAGGGTCTGAAGGTCTGACTCCCTCACCTCAATTCTGAAAGACCATCCCAGCTTCAGAGCTTTGGTCTAGTTTGCTGAGCCTCTGTTTGGAATGTTATCACAGACCAACCTCTCCCTCTGCCCAATTCTGACTCCATTCCTTCCCCACAAAGTGTTGACACTGAGAGCACTTCTCAGAGAAGTCTGTCCATGTTCATCTCTATCTCAGAATCTGCTTTCTGGGAAACCCAACCAGCAAGCCAAGGAGATACTGAACCACTGCCATGCAGTTTCATTGTGAATAAATTATGATATGAGGAATATCATAGGTCTCTAGGTAGTCCAGTACACTAAGCAGTTTATCAAATTCTTGCTCATTTATGGTCTTCAACTCAGTACTTGACAACTGAATATCAAGCTATGGAAAACCTGGAGAGTCAGAGATGCCAAAGGAACATTAGAGTAAAAGTGATAGGAATTGGAATTATTTATTTCAAGACAACTGAAAGGGAGAAAACCAACAGTATAAGCATAGAAAGTAAAATTTTAGTATAGAGGATATAGATTAGACATAAAAAGATTTTGCCAATAATTAAAAGTGCTAGAATATTAGAACAACTTGGTAATGAAGTTAGATTACTCATATAATACCATTTATAATAACAATAATTTGAATTCACTCTATGTTAAGAAATATGCTGATCATGTCATGTAGCGTATTTAAGCATTTAATCTTCACAACAGTGCTATGAGGAAGTACTATTATTATGCCCATTTTATAGATAAAGAAATTCTCAAGGCTTACAAAGATAAAGTAACTTGTCTAAAGTTACACAGCTAGAAAATGATGAAGTAAGGATCCAAACCCAGGTCTTTCTGACTCTAAAACTCATGCTAGGGACTTCCCTGGCAGTCCAGTGGTTAAGACTTTGCCTTTCAATGCAGGGGGTACAGGTTCAATCCCTGGTTGGGGAGCTAAGATCCCACATGCCTCGCGGCCAAAAATCCAAAACGTAAAACAGAAGCAGTAGGGTAACAAATTCAGTAAAGACTTTTAAAATGTTCCACATCAAAAAATAAAAAATCTAAATAAAACACTCATCTTAAAAAAAAAAAAACTCATGCTCTAAATTACTTCCTCTGTGTACATATATGTGTTGTGTGCTGTGTTAGAAACTGAGAAGATGATAGGACCTGCTTAATTTTCTCTAATCCAGAGGGAAGAATGGCTAGTTTACATAGATTTTGACAAATCATAGAATCTTTTGGAGGCTCTTTTGCTATTTGTGTCAAATAGAGTAATGATGCCATTTTTGCCTAAAAGCATTCAGAAAAACAAATCATTGTTCGATGCCCCTAGTCAATAAAATCTAGGATTTTATCATTTTTTGTTGAATAGAATAAAAATTTTTAGAATGTTATATGCCTTTAATAAACTAAACAGTATTATTCACCTAGAGGAAACTGTTCTGAATAAGTAATTTGGGAAAAACTGGGGGCAGAAATAACGTCCTTATATGCAATCCCTTTAAAAGGCAAGTCTTATACTTCTGGACGACAGAGGAGGTAAAAAGAGTAGGAATTCTGTAAACAGAGTAAATTCAGATTAAGCAATGGGATGTGACATTTCCCAGAAAGAAAGAGATAAAGATGAAGAGCTGGTAGGATCAGGATAGATGTGAGGTAATACGGCAGGTCGTTTAAGCAAGACAGAATAACATGAACAAGGATCAAGAACAAGCATGGCATGTTTGAGGAAGATAAGACTTTGAAAAGAAAGAATAACTCTCATCCATATGGATTAACTTAACACCATCTTTTTATTAAGGCTGGGGAATAACCCAAATCAGTGCTTTGCAAAGTTTTTTGTTTCAAGGCACAAGTGCAAAATTTCCATTTGCCATGGTACACACCTGGAGGGTTAATAGACCACCATACTGCCATTTTTAGAAATGAAATATTTTATGCACTGACAAGTTAGGATATCCACAATGTATTTCTCAGTTGGAAAGAAATTGTAGATATATATTTATATGTGTATGTACACATATGTGTGCAAAAGGCTTGAAAAGTTTCTAGATTTTTAAAAATACACACAAACACATATATACATATATATTCTATATTACATTAAACATTTCTCATACAAATTACTAATATAAAATTAAAAAACACCAATGTTAGAATGTTAAAACAAAGACAACTTAAAGATCATATTATTCCACTTCCCTTTCTAAAGGAGGAAACAGAGGAAGGTTAGCCTGGGACTGGAAGCCAAGACTCCATAGTCCAGGGCTATTGTTCATCCCATTATGTCATATACCTAATTGTCTCTGTGAGGGGTTTTTCCATAGATTGATCTGCCAGAAATCATCTAGATCAAGGGTCAGCAAACTTTTTTCTGTTAAAGGCCAGATAGTAGATATCTTTGGCTGTCAGGATCTGTCACATCTTTTTTTTTCCCAACACTTTAAAAACATAAAAACTATTTGTAGCTCTCAGGACAGTGCAAAAATATGCCACAGACCAGATGTGGTCCACAGACTGATCTAGATTAAGCAGAAGGAAAAAAAAAAACAGAGGCAAGGAGACCTGTCATAGGGTTATCACAGCAGTCCATTAGTAAGGTTAAGAGACCCACTTAGGGTGGTAGGAGTATAACTGAGAGGAGAAAGAAACTTAAATGATAATTGTGCTCAAACTTCCCCAAGTTTCTGTATCAATCCAAACTGAGTTTTAAATGGACAGCAAGGTAAGTAATTAACATAGAAAATTTTGAAGGGTAGTTGGATTTGTGTTTTTGTATATATTCATAATTGGGGTCTCAGGGCAATGTGGCCAATAAACCCAGAGTAAGGAGGTAGAATGTTATACATTGTTTTTAACACTAGTACATTTGTTGAATGTTTGTAAACTAAAGTTAAGAGCTCTTTCTGGTTCTCAATTGAAAATTTTTGAAGAAAAAAAAAGATGATGGAGAAGTAAAGAAGCAGCTCTCAGCCTTAAAGAACTCTCACTTCAGTCTTCTTTTCTGGGTGATTAACAATAGTCATTGGACTTGTTCTGACACTGCCTTGCCTAAACACTGTACATTATTCCACAGTAACATATCACAAGTGCAACAGGCATCCTGGTAGAAATAGGAGGCATCCTGGAATAGTAGAGATACTTTGACGGGAGACAGATCCAGTTTAAATTTTGATCCTACTACTTACTAGCATTTGTCATCTTGAATTAATTAGCTGAACCTCAGTTTCCTTATCTAATCAGTCTGGATAATAATACCTGCTTTACAGAGTTGTTGGGAGAATTACATGAGATATGGTATAAAAGTACAAAACAGTGCCTGACATATAGTAGGTGTTCAACAAACTATAATTCCCTTTCCCTTCCTGTATCCCCAACAACCGCCAAGTATTTATTGAAGATCTCTTTCACCACTGTAGCTAAGCTTATATGATAGAGATCACCCTATTTTGTGAATAAAAATTACTTAAAAAGTGCTTAGAAAACTCAATATTAAACACATAGGGATGCAAAACATACCTAAGATACTAAAGTAAAAGACTAAGACTGATAGTTGACTTGGGGAGTTCAAGCCTCTTCATATATAATAATAGATAATATTTACTGATGACAGGCCCAGAAGAAGAGTAATCACTCAATGTCAGTGTATTGCTTTGTAGCTTGCAAAGTGCTTCTACATTACATACTACATTTAAGACTCATAATGACCCAGAACAGAGACCTTAAACCCAGGTCAACTGGTCATCCAGTGATGTTTCCAATAGACCAAATTCAATGCAAAATACATTGGTTACTTTGTTAAAAGTCTTAAGGCACGGGACTTCCCTGGGGGTCCAGTGGTTAAGACTTCACCTTCCAACATAGAGGGTGCGGGTTTGATCCCTGATCAGGGAGCCAAGATCCCACATGCCCCCCAGCCAAAAAACATAAAACAGAAGCAATATTGTAACAAGTTCAATAAAGACGTTAAAAACTGGTCCACATCAAAAATCTTAAAAAATAAAAAAGTCTTAAGGCATGAGCGCTGAGTCTTCCTTTATGACCTTGCTTAAGTGAAAGGTATTAAGTTTTTGCCTGCTCAGCTTCATGTGACCACCCTCCAGGAAGATAAATGTCCCAATTGATAGTAAACTGTGTGGGATTAAGAAATTTATAGTGCTTTTTGTATTGTTTTGTCTCTTACTTTTGTTGAAGAAATAGAACCAGGTCTCTGATTTTCACCTACTAAAATTTCATTTCCCTCAATGATTATATGAGAAAGAGAAAAATATTTATTAGCTGTTTATTCATCTCAATTTTTTGTGGATTTAAATTTCCATCATACATTTCTTCATTCTGAAGAAATTTCTATCTCCACAAGAAAATATTTTTCTAGTCTTTGTGATGCAGAAGATGAAGAATCAGAAATGAAAGATAGAATTAAACCAGAAGAAAAGCAAGAAAAGCTTAGCCAAGAAAGAAGAGAGGGACAGAGGGGAAAGTATCAGACAACAATGAGAAACAAGTCCATTGGGTATAGAAGAAGTGACTTGGAGAGGAAAAAGGACCTGACCAAATGTTCCTCTCATCATGGATTATATTTCTTTGACCAAGACATAATGTAGTTCCCAGCTTTCTAGGGGCAGCACATTAATTGGTGCCCATTGCCAAACTGTTTGCTAGGAGCTACAGGAGATAGTATAAAGATTAAGATTTGGCCCCTCCTCTTAAGGGGTAAGAGACACATAAACAAGTAAGGCTCTTTAGTTACTGCACAGTAGAGGCAAAGCAGGACCCAACAATACTTGGACAAAGAATTGCCCTCAGAGAAGACTGAACTATTTCTGGCTTTTGGTTTCCTTCTGAAATATCATGTCACCCTAAAGACACTTGATTTGTGAGAAAAACTAGTCTGAAACTTTCCCAAATGAATGACCCAAAAGCCACTGACAAAACCCAAGGATGTGGACAACTCACTGCCCACCATGGCTTGGAAATGCCTGAATCAGAGCAAATAAAATGAAATTAAAGCTCTCACTGGTGGAATCTGAGATGGATCTTCAAAATTTTTAAACAGATTTCTTGAAAGAGAAGTATTCAAGAACTTAAAAAGAAGGGGATGATTTCTTAATAAAAGCCAGCAAAGTACCATACTGAATGACTGGTGGAGCCTCAAATCCACAAATAATTGAGGAGAATAAAGTAAACATCTAATATTTTTTTCCTCTTTCTCAAAAGATCAGTGAAGGAAATGAAATATTAGTAGGTGAAAATGGAGGACTTCAGTATTGTGAGACCTAGTGCTATTGCTTCAAGAAAAATAAGAGGCAAAACAAACAAAACAAAAAACACTATGATTTCCTCAAACCCACACAATTTAGTATCAGTTGGGGCATTTATCTTCCTGGAAGGAACCATAAAATAAAAATTAAGATTGCTCCAATATGTTGCCTAAAGGCCAAATAGCAAACATTTCTTAATCCAGGGCAGCCACACTTAGTAACTTCCTGTAACATCAGATGTTATGTCTGAGCTAGTATCATTTTACATACAGAATGAATGCCTAATAAGAAAAGTTGCACAGGTCCTATGAAAAAGCACCCTAGTGGAAGCTGAGAAACGTGAACTGTGGCAGCACTCAGGTACCTTCCCTCTACACTCAAGGGCGAAGGAAGAAGAGCTTAGAAAATGGACATCCATCTGCTGCCAAACTGAAGTCAATTTTATCACATTCCAGATGTCCTGCTAGATAAGCATTCAGAAAATAATAGAAGGGAGGTTGTGGCAGACTTTACCCCAAGGCCAGGGCCCCTTCATCAAAGATCAATTAAAACTATTATAAAACTTTCCAAAGTTAAAGCAGTATCAAAAAGTATATACACAGTATAATCTCAATAGCATAGAAAGTATTATACACTAAAAAACAAACAAAAAACCAAAATCAGTGGAAGGAAATATGACAAAACGTTCATTGTTTTCATCTTTAATGGTAAGATTATTATTTTTCTTCTATATACTTCTATATACTTCAATAAAATTTGATACAATTTTATACTTTTCTGAATTTTCCATTTTTTCTACAATGAGCAAGCATTAGTTTCACAGTAAAAACAAAAAATGTTAAAAGGAAAAAAGAAAAATGAGAGGGATGGGAAAAACTAGTTCTAAGGGGATAATTCTAGAATCTTCTTTAGAATGTCATCATCAACTCTGGAAGTTAGCATCACCAAAAGTCTGTGATTATACTTTAAAAACATAACCAACAGCCTAAAATTTTGCATGCTTCAGTCACTGGTCTTTCTGTGTTTGCTTTTTCTCTGTGCAAACTTGATGAAATGCTAACAAAAATCTCATTCCATGAAAAGTGTGTGAGTGAGAAGAGAAAGAAAGGGAGAAATTTGCCCTTAAGGAGAGGAAGAGCGTTTGGAAAGGGTGTGAAGAAGGAGTGACAAACTTTTGGAGATATATGAATGGGTAAAAGTGCAAACAAAACTCCAAATGAGATAAAATTGAGGTGGGCCTTACCAACAGGGAGGAGAATATAGAAAGATTATAATGGACAGGAGAGAGCAGAGTATAAAAGAAAGCACAGTAGGAAACATACAAACTTCGCGCGTGTGTGTGTGTGTGTGTGTGTGTATACGTGTGTGTGTTTCACATAGGATTCACAACATTCCTCAGAAAATTCAATTTAGTTGCCCTGTTCTAGCTTGCTAACCAGAACCAATTTAATTTTAAATCTACACGGCAGAGCCAAGGGGGATGAAATATTTTGCTATTACTTTTAGCTCCCTTTTGGAAGGCAGAATAAGATTTAACCAGTTCTGCTCCAGCTACAGTAACCATCCAGGTTTGTCAGAGGCCTAGATGGTGTCCTTCGGTTGAAGAGTAGAGAACAGAAAACTCTGTACTGCAATTACTTGCTTTGTTTAACAACTTAATGGGAGTGAATTTTTGAGAATGTGACAAATTGCTTTTGATTTATCTGCACAGGGCATGAAATACTGGTGCAAGATAGCAATTTGTTTCAAAGACAATGTCTACCCCTTGCTATAAAACTGTCCACTGTCACACTCTATTTGACAACCAGTTAGGTGATTTTTGAAAAACTAGTTTATTACTGCATTTAACAAAGAGCAGAAAAATGATATATGACTCTCTCGTTACTTCTCAGCTATCAGGAACACATTTCTCAGGTATCAGTCTAAACAAGCATTTAGGTTTTATACTCTATTGTGACAGATAGGTAAACAAGCTGATAAAATCAAGTGCATTCAAAAAGGAAAGGTTACCATATTCATGTATTCCCCTCGCCTGTCACGAAACTTCAGTTTCTGGTTCTGCTTACCATCTGCACAGATTTATTCCAAATAACATAACAAAGTTTGTTTCTTGATTTCTTTCAACATAACTAGAACCATTAAGTTTTGGGAGTGTTTATATTCTGGGAGATCATCAGATCATCTATTCTGATTAGCCTTAACACATAGGCCTGGCCCCTGCCTCTACAGAGAGCTCCGCCCCTGCTCCCCTCCTCAGTCAGCACTTTCCACATTAGTATTGCTATATCTCTGGAGCATCTATCCTCAGAAACATTCCTTGCTATGCCTCCTACTGGGAAGAAATAAGGCTGCCATAGGTCTGACTCAAGTTTCCCTTGGGCTATATTGTGGTCTATCTTTATTAAAAGCAAAATAAGCGCCTCACTTGGGGACTTGGCAACTATTCCAGACTGTGCCAGGTTTTTCGGTTCTTGCTTTTTTGGTGGGGGAAGTAGGGAAGAAGGAAGCCATTTATAAATGTTATACACATACAGATCCACACAAGACTATTCTATCATTGTCAGTTTAAATGCAGACACCATCCCCACCACCCCAATTTACCACTAGCTGGTTGAAAACTGGGAAAAGTTGAGGAAGAATCACTAGCATTTTTAAGAGAAACAATTCTTGTTGGTAAAATAAGAGCTAAATTACAAACATTCTGACTATATATATTAGCTGTCCAATGAATATGATTATGATTCAGGATTTAATTTTGCATGAAGTTGGTATCATCAGATTCCTGGATTGAGTGAGGAAAAAACCTCAGCAATATAAATAATATAAACAATCTTCAGATGAGTAGGTGGAAATGATTCTGCAATAGATGATTCTGAAATCAATCGTGGAATAGGGCTATTTCAAGGCACTAACCCTTGTCTTCATATCCTAGTTCCACCACTTAACTTCTCTGAGCATCCAATTCTTCATCTTTAAAATGAAAATAATATTTTCTACCTCATAAAGCTGCTCTGAGTATTAAATCACCTAGTTTGTACCTGAATGAGCACTCAATAACTGGCGTCTAGTCTTATTACTACTATTATTTTTCTGGTGGATTGTTTTTACTTAACACTGTAGGCTGAAATATGAACGAATAAATGAATGAAGAAAATGAATGAACAAAGGAGCAAATAAACATATTGTAACAATTGTAAAGGATAGACTCTAGCAGGCACCTAGCAAGGAAGTTTCATTTCTTTTTTTCAGTCTTTCTGATGGCAATGCCCACAGGAATTCTAATGAAGAGCAGTCACACATCATTAGTGACATTTTTCTGCAGATACAACCTAATATTAAGGTACAGATTATATGAAAATGATATCATGTCAGGGCCATGCGTGGCAGATAACTAAGGCCCTCAATTCTTGCCTATTGCATCACCATATTTATATATACACATGTGACATATATATGCATGATGTTGATCCCTTAGCAAGGCAAGTAAGGCAACTGCTTTCAAATAATGAAAATGATAAGATTTAAACATCACCAATAAGTCCAGTTAATGAATATTGAAATTGAGGTTTCTAATGGTTCCTTACGTACATTTTCATCTTATTCATTTACATCCCATAATACAAATATTTGTTCAGGGAGACTCTGTGGTAGACACTGTGAGTAATACTAAGAATGTAACTCAATTTTGGTTCAGTTCACCAATATTTAATGAGCACCTCTCATGGGCCAAGCACTGTGCTAGGTACAAGAGTTGTAAAGAAAAATAAGACACAACCTGGGCCCTTGAGGAAAGGGTACAAATAATTATAATACAAAACATGGAGACTGGTAGGAGACTGAGTAGGAATACAAAAGATGAAGTGATCAATTCTGGAAAGAAATCAGGAAAAGCTTCAAAGAAAATGTGATACCTGGCCAGATTTTTAGTAGCAGTATGCCAAATGGACACAAAAGAGTACAGTCTAGACAAAGAAAAGAGAATTACACCGGCATGCAGTGCACAGAACTACAAACGTTTCAGTAGCACTGGAATAGAAAGCCCATGGGGGAGAAGAGAAAGTGATAAGGTTAGCAAGGTGAGGAGGGTTGAGTTATAAATTGCCTCTCTCACTTGTCGTGCTACGTGGCTTGGAATTTTTTCCTCTTAATGCTAGTAAGCCATTAAAGTTTTCTACAAGGGTCAGATTTGTGTTTTGTACCTGTAGAGAAGGTGAATGAAACAGCAACAAGACAGGGTCAGAGAGAACAGATAAAAAGCTACTAAAATGATCCGAGGGAGTGAGGAGGAGGGATCTGAGCTAATCTAATAGCACGGGGAATGGAGAGAAAGAACAATTTTTTAAAATATTCAAGAGACAAAATTATCATTCTAGATTAATCAGTATTTATGGAAAAGTGAAAGTGAAAAGTATATACAAGAGTATTCCTTCTACTCATACCAGAACAGAAATTTGAAGCACTTAGAAAAATTATTAGATACCAAAATGGCATAGCTTTAATAGATTCCAGAAACTAAAAAAGTCAGATAGTTGGATATGGTGTCTAGAAAGGAAGAGATGAAGGGATTTTTATGAACAATGTACTTTGATACCAGAGGATGTACAAGTAGGGGAAAATATCACTGAAATGGAAAGTCTGCTTCTTGGTTCACTTGACAGCAGCAGTAAATTTTGGGGAAGTACCCCAGTTTGGCAACGCAATATGTAACTGTGGCAGACATGAAGATGCCCCACTCAGCTCTCCCCTCAAGAGAACCTACTGCTAGAAGCCTAGCGATTTGACAGCCTCCAGCTGCTGCACCTTTAAATCCACAACAGCATTCACTCTGGGGCCATGCTCCCAACCCCATCCCCCAACTTCTGCTCCCAAGCAATGACTAAGCACAGAAGATGCAGCAGAGCTAGGCCATCTCCCCAACGCTGATATCTCAAATAGGGAACGTTTGCCTAAAGACTCCCATCAGCCTGGTCAAGACTTTCTCAGAACTGCATAGCAGTCTGAGTTCTTCCTGAACAATTTTCTTTCCTTCTCCTGATCCTTTCACAAGTGTCAGACCTGCATCACTGTCTGAAGGCTCTCCCTGCCTACCCCTGCTCCTTCCCCCTTACTCTTCATGGGTGTTTCTCCAAATAAACCTCACACATATCTAATTCCTCTCTTGTTATCTGCTTCTCAGAGGACCTGAACTGAGACAATTGTTTACGTAATTTTATTAAGAATAAGAATTATACCTGGAACTAACACAGTGTAGGTCAATTATACTTCAATTTTTTAAAATTAGGAAACATGAGCCATGCCAATATATGTGAAAACAGATGAAATGAACAATTTTCAAGAAAAATTTAAATTACCAAAATTTACTCAAGAAGGATTATAAAACCCCCAAATCAATTACCTTTAAAGAAATTGAACTACTAATGAAATACCTACCCCCATGAAAGACACCAGACTCAAATGTTTTACAGAAACAGTCAAACCCTATGAAATGGTTTCAGAGCTTAGAAAGACAGAGAAAATAACCCAACTCATTTTATGAGGTTAGAATTAGAATCTTTTATATAAAAAACAAAGACACTGTAAGAACAAAGAATAGGAATCACAAGAAAACATGAGGCCCTACCACAGAGAATCTCACACCTAAACCATCTCCAGGAGACAGAAATGTAGCTAGTCCTCAGGATTTTCCAGAGATGATACAATGGCCCAGTGTTGAACAGCCCTCACAAACACTTTATTCCTAATGACTAACCCACTTCCCTTGGGTCATATGTTCCATTCTAACTTCCAGAACATCTTTTACTAACATTTCATATAATTTAATTAAATTAGATTAAACTTCCCATAAAAACCAGATTGAACTAAAAATAGTGAAAACTCTATCCATAAGAATTTCATTTTAAACCAAGTGAATTCTCAACTTAAATAATCATAGCCTCCTCTTTGAGCCCCAGGGGCACAAGCAATTCAGGCAGACAACATAGTCTTCCCTTGAGTACAACATTCATCCATTTCTCCGGAGAATTTGCCTTTCCTGCTACAAGAAGCTTCATCCAGCTGCCGGGAGAATATTTGGATGACATTGCCTCACAGTCAGCGCACAAGAATTCTAGTCAAGGGGAGTAGCCTGGCATGATAGTTAAGTGTACAGGCTTTGTACTCCTACACACTTGAGTCTAAATCCTGGCTTCACTAGGTGCTCAAACTGGGTGACCTTAGGCAAGTTTTTTTTCCTCTCTGATCCTCAGTTCTCTCAATTGTAAACTGATTATAATAACAGTACCTATCTTGTGCACTTGTTGTGAGGATTAAATGAGCCAAGGCAGATAGAGCATTTAGCACAGTTGCTGGCACATACTGAATAATCAGTAACTGGAAGTTACTATTATTTATGTCATTCTTGTCAGTGGGAACATCTGCTCTGGGAATGGACAGCGTTGCTCTCTACATCTGCGAAGCCAGTGACCATATAAAGTGATCTGGCCTCTTTTTTGACTAGAAAGCTAAGAAGCTATGTAAGTGGTCACACATTAAGACCCAGCCTTCACTCATGACAGCAAAAGGGAAGCTGGCCTCTCTCTGAATAAGGGGCAGACAGCTGGAGAGGGCCAGAAGAGGGATTACCAAAAGATTATGATGGTCTGGGGAAAGCTGAAATAACCACTTTAACAGACAGTTTGTGCTCCAATTACCATCTAAATGTTCCTGGTAAATAAGGATCCATAAAAACACATCTGTAAAACCCCAACTTTACTGACTAGGGCTTTACATGGTTCATTAGCACATACTCCTTTGCCCAACTGTGACATCACTTATCAGCACAGACCTTCTCTTTTCAAAGTCTATTCTCTAGTAGTTGGAGCCAGTGTCCTATGAGGAAATTTTCTGAAATCAGTGCAGAGACCTCCTCAAACGGGTGCAAAAGAACCTTAAGGAAGTACTTTCGATGATGTTCTGTCACCTACGCTCATGCTCTTCTTTTAAGGTAAGGGTTGGTCACTATAAATTAGTAAGGTGAATATTTGTGAGGAAAGATTTATGTGCTAGGTGCAAGTGATCAGCTCTAAGAAAAGGGCTAAATCTAGGACCTTTCCAGCATTCCCAGAGATTCTGTGAGCTACCTAATATCCCTTAATAAATTCCCCTGATGCTTAAACTAGTTAGAGTGACTTCTATAGTTTCAACTATGAATCCAATTTGACAAAAAAATCTGGAGATGTCCTATCCGGATTTTGATATTATGGAGACAAGAGTTCAAGTCCCAGCTCTGCCATTTACTGGCCTTATTACCCTGAACAAGTCACTCAGTCTCTCTGGATCTCCATTTCCTCATCAGTATATGCAGGAACCATAACAGTATGTTCCTTGTAAGGCAGTTGAGGATTACTAGAGATAATGTGTGTCATGTTCTTAGCACAGTGCTTGGTACATTGTTCCTGCTCATATAAAGTACACCCAACCATTATGATTATCAAAAATGACAGGAAGGTGTACTCTATCCACTTCTTTGTAACCCCTCCTCACTTCTTAGTAGAAGGTAGGGTGTCTCAGAGCCTAACAAATTGAAGTTAAGCTACAAAAGGCCATCAGGCTAAGCAAAACAAGTATGTTTACCTTTGCTTTGGAGATGTCCCACTCTGAAACACAGGATGAATGGACACACAGGGAGAGGATTCTCACAATCATTGAGCACAAACGTGGCAGCAACATGAAACAGACACCCACGAGAAGGAGTCAGGAAGAAAGAGGGGAAGGAGGAAAACAAATGAAATACTTCTGAGCACCTATCTGAATCATATTCTATGAAATTACAGGAAAACTAAAGGGAACAAAAATGATTTGCCCCCTCCTCGGGGCTCTTAGTGCATCTATGATTGGCAAACAGTAAGATTATTTGTTTCTGGTAATGAAATATGCCCGCACAACAACAAAGTTACATCATAACGCTCCTTGTTATATTATAAATAAAATTCTAGGGATAATAGTGGGAGAGTTGGATCTCTAGATAATAGAAAATAAAGTTAAGTTTAAGAACAAAATTAAGGTATTTACTCTATGGCTATGTACCAGGTTAGGCACTGGAAATATAGATGCAAATAAGACATAGACTTAGTCTTCAGGAAACTCAGATTCTAGGGGCAGACAATATATAAGCAGTTTATTATAAATCCTGCAATCAGCTACTGCTTACACTGGCTTTTCCTTCCATCTGAATGGTTTTTCTCTTAGATAGGCACATGATTAACTCCCCAACCTGTTTAAATCTTTGCTCCAATGTCATTGTCTCAAGTAAGCATAATCTGACCACTCTAAAATCATACTTCCTCCCTGCAAATCTAGAATTCTCACTGCCCCTTACCCTGCCCTACTTTGTTTTTCTATAGCATTAATTAATCATTTTTTTCATCCAGGCTTATTGAGATATAACTGACATACATACATATATTTAAGGTGTACAGCATAATGATTTTACTTACATACATCATGAAATGCTTACCACAAGCTTAGTGAACATCTATCATCATATATAGATACAAAATTAAAGAAATAGAAAAAATATTCTTTCCTTGTGATGAGAACTCTTACAATTTACTCTCTCAACTTTCATATATAACACAGAGCAGTGTTAATCATATCTATCATGTTGTACATTACATCCCTACTACGTATTTATCTTATAACTGGAAGTTTGTACCTTTTGACTGCCTTCATCCAATTCCCCCTCCCCCATCCCTACTTCTGATAACCATAAATATAATCTCTTTTTTATGAGTTTCATTGTTTACAACACTATGTTACTTTCTGTTACACAACACAGTGATTTGATATTTCTATACATTTCAAAATAATCACCATAATAATTCTAGTTACAATCTATCACCATACAATTGGATTCATTTATTTGTTTTTCTTCTCTGATTGCTGTGGCTAGGACTTCCAAAACTATGTTGAATAAAAGTGGTGAGAGTGGGCATCGGTTGTCTTGTTCCTGATCCTAGAGGCAATACTTTCACCTTTTCACCATTGAGTATGATGTTAGCTGTGGGTTTGTCATACATGGCCTTCATTATATTGAGGTATGTTCCCTCTTTGCCCACTTGAAGAGTTTTTATCATAAATCGGTGTTGAATTTTATCAAAAGATTTTTCTGCATCTATTAAGATGATCATACAGTTTTTATTCTTCAATTTGTTAATGTGGTATATCACATTGACTGATTTGTAGGAATTGAAAAATCCTTGCATCCCTGGGATAAATCCCACTTGATCCTTTTAATGTACTGTTGGATTCAGTTGGCTAGTGTTTTGTAGAGGATTTTTGCATCTATGTTCATCATTGATATTGGCCTGTAATTTTCATTTTTTGTGATATCTTTATCTGGTTTTGGTATATGGGTGATGGTGGCCTCACAGAATGAGTTCAAGAGTTCCTTCCTCTGCAATTTTTTGGAATAGTTTCAGAAGGATATTGTTAACTCTTCTCTAAATGTTTTGTAAAATTCTCCTGTGAAGCCATCTGCTCCTGCACTTTTGCTCGTTGGGAGTTTTTTAAATTACTGATTCAATTTCAGTGCTGGTAATCGGTCTGTTCATATTTCCTATTTCTTCCTGGTTCAGTCATGGGATATTATACCTTTCTAAGAATGTGCCCATTTCTTCTAGCTTGTCCATTTTATTGGCATATAGTTGTTTGTAGTAGTCTCTTACAATCCTTTGTATTTTTGTGGTGTTGGTTGTAACTTCTTTTTCATTTCTGATTTTATTGATTTGGGCTCTCTTTTTTTCTTGTTGAGTCTGGCTAAAGGTTTATCAATTTTGTTTATCTTTTCAATGAACTGTCTCTTAGTTTCTTTTTTTCTTTAAACATCTTTATTGGAGTATAACTGTTTTACAATGGTGTGTTAGTTTCTGCTTTACAACAAAGTGAATCAGTTATACATATACATATGTTCCCATATCTCTTCCCTCTTGCGTCTCCCTCCCTCCCACCCTGGCTCTTAGTTTCATTGATCTTTTCTATCGGCTTTTTGGGGTTTTGTTGTTGTTGTTGTTTCTATTTCATTTATTTCTGCTCTGATCATTTTGATTTCCTTCCTTCTATTAACTTTGGGTTTTGTTTGTTCTGCTTTCTCTAGTTGCTTTAGGCATAAGGTTAGGTTGTTTGAGATTTTTCTTGTTTCCTGAGGTAAGCTTGTATTCCTATAAACATACCTCTTAGAACTGCTTTTGCTGTGTCCCATAGGTTTTGGATCGTTGTGTTTCTGTTTTCATTTGTCTCTAGGTATTTTTTGATTTCCTCTTTGATTTCTTCAGTGGTTGGTTGTTAAGTAGCATATTGTTTAACCTTCAGTGTTTCTGTGTTTTGCAGTTTTTTTCTTGTAGTTAATTTCTAGCCTCATAATGTTGTGGTTGGAAAAGATCCTTGACATGATTTCAGTTTTCTTCAATTTACTGAGACTTGCTTTGTGGCCCAGCATGTGATCCATCCTGGAGAATGTTCCATGGGCACCTGTATTCTGCTGCTTTCAGATCGAATGCTCTATAAATATCCATTAAGTCCATCTGGTCTAATGTGTCACTTAAGTCCTGTGTTTCCTTATTGATTTTCTGCCTGGATGATATGTCCATTGATGTAGTGGGGTGTTAAAGTCCCCCATTGTTATTGTGTTACTGTCAATTTCTCTTTATATGTCTGTTAACATTTGCCTCATATATTATGGTGCTCCTTTGTTGAATGCATATAAATTTACAATTGTTATATCTTCTTCTTGGATTGATTCTTTGATCATTATGCAGTATCCTTCTTTGTCTCTTCTACCAGTCTTCTTTTAAAGTCTATTTTGTCTGATATAAGTATTGCTACTCTGTTTTCCTTTTGATTTCCATTTGCATGGAACACCTTTTTCCATCTCCTAACTTTCAGTCTGTATGTGTCTCTAGATCTGAAGTGAGTCTCTCATAGGCAGCAGATATACAGGTCCTGTTTTTATATCCATTCAGCCAATCTATGTCTTTTGGTTGGAGCACTTAGTCCATTTACATTTAAGGTAATTATTGATATGTATGTTCCTATTGCCATTTTTTAAATTGTTTTGGATTTGGTTTTGTAGATCTTTTTTCTTCCTTTCTTTTGTTCTCTTTTCTTGTGATTTGATGACTATCTTTCATGTTATGTTTGGATTCTTTTTTCTTTTTGTGTGTTTATCTATTATAGATTTTTGGTCTGCAGTTATCATGAGGTTTTTGTATAGCAGTCTATATATGTGCTTCTTTTAAGTTGCTGACCTCTTAATTTCATTTTTTTTTTTTTTTTTTTTTTTTTGCGGTACGCGGGCCTCTCACTGTTGTGGCCTCTCCCATTGTGGAGCACAGGCTCCGGACGCGCAGGCTCAGCGGCCATGGCTCACGGGCCCAGCCGCTCCGCGGCATGTGGGATCCTCCCAGACCGGGGCGCGAACCCGGTTCCCCTGCATCGGCAGGCGGACGCGCAACCACTGCGCCACCAGGGAAGCCCTGACCTCTTAATTTCAAATGCATTTTAGATACCCTGCATTTGGAAACTCTCCCCTCATGATTACTATCTATAATATATTTTAATCTAATTGTTTTGTGTAGGCCTAACAGCTTATTGTGGATACAAATGATTTTACTAGTTTGGCTTTTAACCTCCCTATTATCTTTGTGTGCAGACGATTTCCTACCTTACTGCATGTTCCCCTTTAGCAGTTAGCTTTTCCATTTGATAATTTTCCTGTTTCTAGTTGTAGTCTTTTCTTTTCTGCCTAGAGTAGTTCCTTTAGCATTTGTTGTAAAGCTGGTTTCGTGGTGCTGAATTGTTTTAGCTTTTCCTTGTCTGTAAAGCTTTTGATTTCTCCATCAAATCTGAACACAAGTCTTGCTGGGTAGAGTATTCTTGGTTGTAGGTTTCTTCCCTTTTATCACTGTAAGTTTATCATGCCACTCCTTTCTGGCCTGCAGAGTTTCTGCTGAAAAATCAGCTGATAGCCTTATGGGACTTCCTTTGTATATTATTTGCTGCTTTTCACTTGTTGCTTTTAATATTCTCTCTTTATCTTTAATTACAAGGTGTCTTGGCTCTGTATGGGACTCTGTGCTTCCTGGACTTGGGTGACTGTTTCCTTCCCCAGGTTAGGGAATTTTTCAGCTCTTATCTCTTCAAATATTTTCTCAGGCCCTTTCTCTCTTTCTTCTCCTTCTGGGACCCATATAATGAGAATATTAGCTCACGTGATATGGTCCCTGAGGTCTCTTCAACTGTCCTCATTTCTTTTAATTCATTTTTCTTTTTTCTGCTTGACAGCAGTGATTTCCACTAGTCTTTCTTCCAGCTCACTGATCCCTTATTCTGCCTCATTAAGTCTACTATTGATTCCTTCTAGTATATTTTTCATTTCAATTATGTATTCTTCATCTCTTTTTGTTTATTCTTTATATTTTCTAATTCCTTTTTTATAACTTCTAATTTCTCACTCTGTGCATCCATTCTACTCCTGAGTTCTTTGATCACCCTATGACACTTACTTGAACTCTTTCTCAGGTAGATTGCCTATCTCCATGTCACCTAGTTCTTCTTCTGGAGTTTTATCTTGTTCCTTTGTCTGACACAAATTCCTCTGTTGCTTCATTGTGTCTAAATTGCTATTTGTATTTTTATGTTGTGGCAGGTCAGTTATGTTTCTCGACCTTGGAGAGGTAGCCCTCTATAGGAGACAATACATGCGTCCCAACAGTACACTTGTCTCATCACCCAAGGGCCAGGGGCCAGCTGATCCCAGGCCTGTGTTTGCAGGACTGTAGTTTTATTGCTTCTGGTGTATGCCCCCGGTGAATGAGGTTAGTCTAGAGGCTTGGGCAGGCTTCCTGGTGGGAGGAACTCGGTCTTGGCCCTTTGGTGGCCTGTGTTGTTTCTAGGGGAGTGTCTAGAGGTAGCTATGGGCTCAGGAAGTCTTTAGGCAGCCTGTCTGCTGATGGATGGGCATGTGTCCTCACCCAGCTAGTTGTCTGGCCTGAGGCGTCCAAGCACTGGAGCCTACAGACTAGTGGGTGGGGCCAGGTCTTGGTGCTAATAACCCAAGCAAGATGTCAGCCTCCAGAAGAGTTCACGCAGATGAATACTTCCCAATATGTCTAACACTAGTGTCTATGCTTCCAGGGTAAGCCACAGCCACCCTCTGTCCCCCCCAGGAGACCTTCCAAGACCAGTAGGTAGGTCTGGCCCAAACTCCTGTCAAATTTACTGCTTTTGCCCTTGGTCTTGATGCACATAAGATTTGGTGTGAGCCCCTTAAGAGTGAAGTCTGTATTTCCTCCAATTCTGTGGAGCTCCTGCAATCAAGCTTTGCTGTCCTTCAAAGCCAAATCCTCTGGGGACTCCTCTTCCCTGTTCCAGACCCCTGGTCTGGGGAGCCTGACATGGGGCTCAGAATGCTCACTCCTGTGGGAGAACCACTGTAATATAATTATTCTCCAGTTTGTGGATTGCTTACCCAGGGGGTATGGGATTCAATCATATCGTGAGTCTGCCCCTCCTACTGGTCTCACTGCGGTTCGTTCCTTATGTTTTTAGTTGTAGATCTTTTCTGGTATATTTCAGTCCTTCTCAACGCTGGTTCTTCTGCAGATTTTTGTGACTCGGGTTTGCTCATGAGAGGAGGTGAGCTCAGGGTCCTTCTCCACCATTTTGGCTGCTCTTGCCAATGGTATTTTGATAGGGATTGCATTAAATATGTAGATTGCCTTGGATAATATGGTCAATTTAGCAATATTAATTCTTCCAATTCAGGCACACTGTATATCTTTCCATCTGTTTATGCCATTTTCCATTTCTTTCATCGGTGCCTTATAGTTTTCCAAGTACAAGTCTTTAACCTCCTTAGAGTTATTCCTAGGTATTTTATTCTTTTTGATGTGATTGTTAATGGGATTATTTTCTTAATTTCTCTTTCTGATAGTTTGTTACTAAGTGTATAAAAATGCAACAGATATCTGTATATTGATTTTGTATCCTGCAACTTTACCAAATTCATTGATGAGCTCTAATAGTTTTTAGATTTAGATTTAGTTGTTTTTAGTTTTTAGACGCTCTAGTGGCATCTTTAGGATTTTCTATGTATAGTGTCATGTCATCTGTAACAGTGACAGTTTTACTACTTTCCCAATTTGGATTCCTTTTATTTCTTTTTCTTGTCTGACTGCTGTGGCTAGGACTTCCAATACTATGTTGAATACAAGTGGTGAGAGTGGTCATCCTTGTCTTGTTTCTGATCTTAAAGGAAATGTTTTCAGCTTTTCACCACTGAGTATGATGTTAGCTGTGGGTTTGTCATATATGGCCTTTATTATGTTGAGGTATGTTCCCTCTATAACCCACTGTAAAGAGTTTTTATGATAAGTGGATGTTGAATTTTGTCAAAAGCTTTTTCCACATATATTGAGATGACCATATGATTTTTATTCTTCAATTTGTTAATGTGGTATATCACATTGGTTGATTTGTGGGTGTTGAACCATCCTTGCATCCCTGGGATAAATCCCACTTGATCATGGTATATGATCCTTTTAAGGTATTATTGAATGAAGTTTGCTAATATTTTGTTGAGGATTTTTGCATCTATGCAAAATTCACCAGTAATATTTGTCTGTAATTTTCTTTTTTTGTGATATCTTTATCTGGTTTTGGTATCAGGGTGATGCTGGCCTCATAGAATGGGTTCAAAAGTGTTCCTTCCTCTGCAATTTTTTGGAATAATTTCAGAAGGATAGGTGTTAAATATTCTCTAAATGTTTCATAGCATTCACCTGTGAAGCCATCTGCTCCTGGACTTTTACCTGTTGTGAGTTTTTTAAATTACTGATTCAATTTCAGTGCTGGTAATCGGTCTGTTCATATTTTCTATTTCTTCCTGGTTCAGTCTTGGGAGATTGTACCTTTCTAAGAATTTGCCCATTTCTTCTAGCTTGTCCATTTTATTGGTGTATAGTTGTTTGTAGTAGTCTCTTCTGATGGTATTTCTGTGGTGTCAGTTGTTACTTCTTTTTCATTTCTGATTTTATTGATTTGGGCCCTCTCTCTGGGTCTGGCTAAAGGTTCATCAATTTTGTTTATCTTTTCAAAGAACCAGCTCTTAGTTTCATTGATCTTTTCTACTGTTTTTTTCAGTCTCTATTTCATTTGTTTCTGCTCTGCTCACTATGATTTCTTTCCTTGTGCTAATTGTGGGTTTTGTTTCTTCTTCTTTTTCTGGTTCCTTTAAGTGTAAGGTTAGGTTCTTTATTTGAGATTTTTCTTGTTTCTTGAGATAGGCCTGTATTGCTATAAATTTCCCTCTTAGAACTGTTTTTGCTATGTCCCATAGATTTTTGGGTCATTGTGTTCTCATTTTAATGAGAATATACTTTGATTTCTTGTTTGACTTCTTCAGTGATCCATTGTTTTTTTTTTTTTTAATTATTGGAGTGTAATTGCTTTACAATGTTGTGTTAGTTTCTGCTGTACAACGAAGTGAATCACCTATATGTATATGTATATCCCCTCCCTCTTGGACCTCCCTTCCACCTCCCCCATCCCACCCATCTAGTTCATCACAGAGCACCGAGCTGAGCTCCCTGTACAGTCAAGATACAGAACTTTTCCATAATCACAAGGATCCTTCATAGTCTCCTTTTACAGCCATACCCGTTTCCCTTCTATGTCAACCCCCTTCCCAACTTAACTCTTGACAACCACTAATATGCTCTCCTTTCTACAGTTTTGTAACTTCAAGAATGTTGCACAAATGGAATCATTCAATATGTAATCTTTGAGGATTCACTTTTTTTCATTCAGCATAATTTTCTGGAGATTCATCCAAGTTGTTGTGTGTACCAGTTATCTGCTCATTTCCATGCTGAGTAGTATTCTATGCTACTTTGGATGCATCATTGAAGGACATCTAGGAAGTTTTGTTTCACATTTTGGGCTATTACAAATAAGCTACTATCAACAATCATGTACACGTTTTTGTGTAAACATGTTTTCATATTTCTTGGATAACATCCAATAGTACAGCTGTTGGGTTGAGTGGTGATTGCATGTTTAGTATTTTTAAGAAACCGCCAAAATTTTTTCCAGAATGGTTGTGCCATTTTACATTACCACCAGCAATGTATGTTTCTTCACATTGTTACCAACATTTGTTGTTGTTATTTTTAATTTTAACCAATCTGATGAGTGTGTAGTGCTTTCAATTTGCATTTCCCTACTGGCTAATGGTACTGAACATCTTTTTGTTTGTTTACTTGCCATCCATACATCCTCTTCAAGTGAAGTATTTGTCAGGTCTTCTGTTAGTTTTCTAACTGCATTGCTTGGTTTTTTAATGTTGAATTTTGAGAATTCCTTATATATTCTATTTTGTCAGATATGTGATTTGCAAATATTTTCTCCCAGTGTGTAGCTTGTCTTTTTATCCTTTTAGGAGGAAATTTTACAAGGCAAATTTTTAACTTTGATGAACTGCGATGTAATAACTTTTTTAATGGATCATGCTTTTGGTTCCAAGTCTAAGAATTGTTGGCCTAGCCCTAGATCCTGAAGATTTTTCCTTATTTTTTTCTGGAAAGTTTATTTTTATGTTTTGTATTTTGTCTATAATCCATTTCAAGTTATATTTGTATAAAATGTGATAAAGACCAAGGCCCATTTTTTTGCCTATGATGTCCGACTGCTCCAGCACCATTTTTTGAAAAGGCTCTTTCCTCCTTTGAATTGCTTCTGCACCTTTGTCAAAAATCAGTTGGGCATATTTGTGTGGGGCTACTTACAGAGTCTCTATTCTCTTCTACTGATCTGTGTCTAACCATCTGCTATTACTACACATTCTTGATTACTACAGCTACCTAATAAGTCCTGAAATTGGTAAGCTGATTCTTCACACTTTGCTTTTCTTTTTCGAAATCACTTCAACTATTCTACTTCCTTTGTTTTTCCATTTAACTTTTAAAATAACCTTGCTATATTTACAAAAAATCCTTGCTGGAATTTTGATAGGAATTACGCTAAATCTGTGTATTAATTTGGGGAGAACTGACATTTTATTATGTTGTCTTCCAATCAATAAACATGGCATGTCTCTCCATTTATTTAGATCTTTTCTTGTTTCTTTCATGTGTATTTTATAGTTTTCAGCATGCAAGTCCTGTACATGTTTTGTTAAATTGATACCTAAGCATTTCACTTTTTTGAGCAATTATAAATGGTATTGTATTTTTCATTTCAATGTTCACATCTGCTGTTAGTATAAAGAAATAAAATAGATTTTATATGTTGATCTTACATTCTACTACCTTGTGGAATTCATTTTTCAATTCAGTTTTTTGCTGTTTTTTTTTTTTTTTTTTTGGTAAACTCCTTAATATTTTCTACAGAGGTAAGCATGTCATCTGCAAATAGAGATAGTTTTATTTTTCCTTTCTCTCCTGTATAGCTTTTATTTCCTTCTCTTGCATTATTGCAGTGGCTAGAACTTTCAGCATTATCTTGATTAAGAAGTGCTAACAGCAGACATCCTTGCCTTATTCCCAATCTTGGGGAGAAAGCATTTAGTTTTCACCATTAAGTATAATGTTAGTGGTGTCTTTTATGTAGATGCTCTTTACAAGTTGAGGAAGTTCCCCTCTATTCCTATTTTTCTGAGTTTTTGCCTCGAAAAAAGTGTTGAATTTTTTCAAATGCTTTTTCTGCATCAATTGATATATCATATTTCTTCTTTAGTATCTTAATATGGTGGATTACACTGATTGCTTTTTGAATACTGAATCAGCCTTACATGCCTGGAATAAATCCCACTTGATCACAGTGTATATTTCTTTTCATATATTGCTGAATTTTATTTGCTAATATTTTAAGAATTTTTGCATCTCTATTAATAAGGGATGTTGGTCTGTAGTTTTATTTGTACTTTGTTTTTCTAGTTTTGATATCAGGGCATATTGGCTTCATAAAATGAATTGAGAAATGGTCCCTTCTCTTTTATCTTCTGGAGAAATTGCATAGAAGTCCTGTAGAATTCTCCAGTGAAACCATTCGAGGCTGGAAATTTCTTTACATGGAGTCTTTAAATTATGAATTCAATTATATTTATAGTTATACAACTATTTAAATTAACTATTTCATATTGGGTGAGTAGTGGTAGTTTATGTTTTTTGAGGAATTGGTCCATTTAATTTATGTTGTAAAATTTATGTGTATAGAGTTATTAGTATTATTCCTTTGTACTTTTGGTGTCTGCAGGGACTGTAGTGACAGCCTATTTCATTCCTCATGTTGGTAATTTATGTTTCTCTTTTTCTTTTTCTGTTCTACTAGCCTATCAATCTTAATGTGCTTATCAAATAATCAGCTTTTTGCTTTGTTGATTTTTTTCTTTTGTTTCTCTGTTTTTGATTTAATTGATTTCTGCTCCTTATTTCTTTCCTTCCTCTTACTTTGGATTTATTTTGCTCTTCTTCTATGTCTTAAGATGGGAACTTAGAGTATTGAATGAAGACTTTTCTTCTTTTCTAATGAATGAATTTTGTGCTGTAAGTTTCCCTCCCAGAACTGCTTTGGCTGTGTGCTACACATTTTGATATGTTGTGGGTTTTTTTTTCCATTTTCATTCAGTTCAATGTATTTTTTAAATTTCCCTTGAGACTTCCTTTTTAAAATTTTTTTTAAATTTTTTATACAATTTTAAAGGTAACTTTCCATTTAGTTATTACTAAGTATTGGCTATATTCCCTGTGTTGTACAGTAAATCCTTGAGCCTATCTTACACCCAATAGTTTGTACCTCCCACTCATCCACCCCTAGATTGCCCCTCCTTCCATCCCCACTGTTAACCACTAGTTTGTTCTCTATATCTGTGAGTCTGATTCGTTTTGTTATATTAAATAGTTTGTTGTATTTTTTATTGCACATATAAGTGATATCAAACAGTATTTGTCTTCCTCTGACTTATTTCACTTAACATTATGTCCTCCAATTCCATCCATGTTGCTGCAAATGGCAAAATTTTATTCTTTTTTATGGCTGAGTAGTATTCCTGTGTGTGTGTGTGTGTGTGTGTGTGTGTGTGTGTGTGTGTGTAATCTTCTTTATCCATTTATCTGTTGATGGACACAAGTTATTTCCATATCCTGGCAATTGTAAGTAATGCTGCTATGAACACTGGGGTACTTGTATCTTTTCGAACTAATGTTTTTGTTTTGTTTTTGTTTTTTGGATATATACCAAGAGTGGAATTGCTGGGTAATGTGACAACTCTATTTTTAGTTTATTTGAGAAACCTCCAAACTGTTTTCCATAGTGGCTACACCAATTTACATTCCCATGAACAGAGTACAAGGGTTCCCTTTTCTCCACATCCTCACCAACATTTGTTATTTGTATTCTTTTTGATGACAGCCATTCTGACACGTGTGAGGTGATATCTCATTGTGGTTTTAATTTGCATTTCCTTATGATTCATGATGTTGAGCATCTTGAAATTTCCTTTTTGACCCATGAATTATTTCCTGTGTGGTTTATTGTTTAGTTTCCAAATATTTGGAGATTTTCCTCCTATCTTTCTGTTATTGATTTCTAGTTTGTTTCCATTGTGGCTGGATAACACACTCTGTATGATTTCAATTCTTTTAAATTTGTTAAGTTTGCTTTATGACCCAGGATGTGATCCACCTTGGTATATGTTCTGCGGGCATTTGAATGTGTATTCTGCTGTTGTTGGTGGAATATTCTATAAATGCAGATTAGATCCTCTTGGGTGATGGTATTAGTGAGTTCTTCTATACCCTGCTAATTTTCTGTGTAGTTGTTAAGTGTTGCTTTTCTCTGGTTGCTTTCAAGATCTTTGTTTTTAGTTTTCAGAAGTGCAATTACAATGTGTCTTGATGTGCATTTCTTTAGGCTAGACCTGTTTGGGGTTCACATAGCTTCTTGAATCTCTAGGTTTATACCTTTTGCCAAGTTTTCAGCCATTATATCTTTGAGTACTTTATCAGCCTCACCCTCTTTATCCTCCCTTTTCAAAACCCTAATCACAGGAATATTAGCTCATTTGTTATCATCCCTCAGGTTCCCAAGGCTCTGGGGTTTTTTCTTTAGTTATTTTCTCCATTTTTTCAGATTGAGTATTTTCTATTGCTTTTTTCCAGTTCATTGATTCTTCCCTCTGTTCTTTCTATTCTGCTCTTGAGCACATACACTGCACTCTTTTATTTTGGTTATTGCACTTTTCAGTTTTAAATTTTCCGTTTGGTTTTTTTTTTTTTGGCCACGCCACACAGTTTGCAGGATCTTATTTCCCCAACCAGGGATCGAACCTGGGCCCCCTGAAGTGGAAGTTCAGAGTCCTAACCACTGGACTGCCAGGGAATTCCTCATTAGGTTCTTTTTTATACTGTCAATATCTTTGTAGAGACTTTCTATTTTTCATTTTTTTCAAGTATGTTCCTAATTGCTCACTGAAGCATTTCTATCATGGTTACTTTAAAATCTTTGTCAGATAATTCTAACAGTTCCTCTATCTCAGTGTTGGCATCTGCAATGGACTGAATGTTTGTGTTTCCCCAAAATATATATGTTGAAATCCTAACCCCCAATGTGATGATATCAGGAGATGGGGCTTTCCAAAGGTAATCAGATCATGCGGGTGGAGCCCTCATGAATGTGATTAGTGTCTTTATAAAAAACTAAGACACTTCCTACTGATTATCTTTTCTCATTCAAGATCTGGTACTTGGTATGACAGGTAATTTTCCATTGAAACCTGGACACTTTCATATTTTGTTATGAGACTCTGACTCTTCTTTAAAACTTCTGTTTTAACTAGCTGTTTTTTGTTTTCTTTGACACCATTTTGGTAGGGGAAATGAGGGTACTGCTTCATTACTGTCAGGTGGAAGTAAAAGTCCAGGTTATGCATTTAGCTTCCACTGACATCTTAGCAGAGCTCTTTGTTGCTGCTGGGTGGGGATGCAAGTTCTAGTTTCCCACAGTCTCCACTGACACCACAGTGGAGGAGGAAAGGAGTGCCTCATTACCAGTCAGTAGGGATGAAAGTCCAAGTTCCCTACTTGAACTTGACATCACTCTGGCAAGGGGGTTGGGGAATAGTATTAGAGCTTCACAAGGATGAAAGTATAGGCTCCCTAATCAGCGTTTGATAACATGGTGGGGAAGGGAAGACACAATTATTCTGTGGTGTTTGGGTGGAGTAGAGCAGTTAATATCTAAAAGTTTTCTGTCTGACTAGGTTATTTCTTTACTGGTCCTTTGGCTAGAGAAAACTGGCTGGGTTTTTTTGGACTGCCTTCATTGGCATTTTCAAGGTTCCTAGCTTCTTCAACTCCAAGTCTGGGATGGATATGGCAAAAGAAAACAGGGAACTCACCACTATGTCATTCCTTGGGTCCTTGTCTGCCTTCTTCTCGCCACCTTACAGAATCTTCTTATAGGGTTTTTAGTTGTACTTAGCAAGAGAAATAGGGGAAAATATATCTACCTTATCTTCCTGGAAGTGGAAGTAGGCTACATTACCTTTTAAAATACTATATTTATTCAGCAATAATGTTTATTATTTATTTTCCATATTCCCCTGCTAGAAAACAGGCCTCAAAAGAGCAAGTTTTTTGCATGGCAGTTGTAGCTTGTTGAATGAATTTATGAAGCCATAAAATGACTGCTCTCAGAAAAGAAATAATAAAAAAACTCTAATTTTTTAATGGTTCTTAGCCAGTGGAAGGAGGTTTAAACATTGATAGGATGAGTCAAGAAAAGATCTAAATAAGAATTAAAGGTAGGAAACAAAATTAAAATAATATATGACCAGAGAACAGTGTAACAGATAAAGTACACAGAGCTGAACTAAGGGAAGACGACAGTGTAATACAGCTAGGATTACACACTTATGGAGACAGATCCTGATTTAGTGCACCCCGTGGTAAGCAAGCACTGTGTGAAGCATGAAAAAAGGAGGAATGCTTCATATTAGCGCTTTAGGTAGTGGAAAAAGTTTGGCCCATTTAAATCATCACCAACCTATTAGTCTAAATACCTTCTCATTGCCTTCCCTCCTAATCACCCAATGTTCCCACCATTGACAGCAATGGTCATGGCAACAATATATCAAAATGTCTTCAAGGCACCACTAAATCTGAGGTATGCTGTTTCCACCAAGCCCACAAGGTGAAAAAACGGCAGCTATTAAGACACATTAAGTGAAAGTTGTAATACATCTTCACCCTTACTCATTCTTATTCTTTCCATGACATTGAAACCCTGGCCCCAAATTAAATTTTTTTTAAAAAGCCAACCAGACATACAAACAAGCTTTTATTTATCCAGTTACCACTAAATACCATATTTCTACCACAAACCCACCCCCCTCCTTTGAGTCCTCCCTAGACGCTGATGCTTTCTAGCAGCCATCAACATCCTTCCACATTCTCATTAATACCCAGGGTACATTGAACATGCTCTTGTAAACAAACACAGCAGACACAAAGTTCCAGAAACACACAACACTGTCATTATGCCAACAGAACAGAGAAACTGAAAGCTTCAATGACAGTGGACACTGCATATTCTATAATCTTCCGTTTTCCCACTGTTTATGACCTATAACAAAGTAAGGCTTTCCTTGACCAGGGTTGTAGTACTAGCCCTTACCTTGAAGAGAATAAAAGTTTTAAAACTCTAGACTTCAGAGGCCTTGCCTATAAAATGGATAGGTTGGTAGGTTGACAAGATAATATCCAAGGTCTCCTCTGGCCCTATTGATCCAAGATAAATGCTAAAAGTTTCCTCATTCTGAACAAGGGGAGGAGAGGCCCAGCTTTGTGAAGAAGTATACATGCTGAAAGGCTGTTGAAGACCTAGGGTAGTTGCCAGAAGAATTTCCAACAACCAAAATTTGAGAGACTACAGAGAGGAGGCTTGCTCTGGAGTGACCCAGAATTGTTTAATGCCCTTAAAGGAGAAAAAATAAAACTACATATTCATATTTGTTTGTATTTGCATAAAGAAAATCTAGAACAGAGGTTGGCAAACTAATGCTAGTAGGCAAAATCAGTCTGCTTTAATACAACCCACAGCTAAGCATTTTTTTTCATTTTTCATGACTAAAAAAATCAAAAGAAGAATATTTTATGATACAGAAAAAATTTTTTTAATTCAAATTTCAGTGTCCATAAGCAGTTTTATTGGCACCCAGACATAATCTCTTCCATACCATTGTCTTTGGGTACGTTCATCCTACAACAAAAGAATTAAAGTAGTTGCAACAGAAACTGTATGGTCCATAAAGCCTAAAATATTTACTATCTGACCCTTTATAAAAATCTTTTTCCAACCTCTGCTCTAAATTAATATATGAGACTTTTTAAAATGGTTACCTATGAGAAGAGGAAGGACGAGGGCAAGAATAGGAGACTTGTATTGAATATTTTTTATATTATTTTGATTTTTGTACCACATGAGTGTATTCTCCCATAAAATAGCTTTAATTTTAATTGCTTTTGGACCTCATTGCCAAAGAGCACTCCTGTACTCTTGTGGTAGCCAGCCTCCAAGATGGACCCAAATGATCCCTACCTCCTGGTATTCATACCCTTGTGTAGTCTCCTTCCTCGCTGTACCAGGAAGGTCTGTGTGACAAATAACATGTAGCAGATGGTATTTCACTTCCAAGATTGGATTATAAAAAACAGTGGCTTTTTTTCCCCCTCTCTCTGCTTCTCTTTCTCTCTCTCTCTCTCTCAGTTCACCACCTCTGGGAGAAACCAGCTGCCATGTCATGAGAATACTCAGGCAACTTATGGAAAGGTCCACATGGTGTGGAACTGAAGCCCCTGACCAACAGCCAGTGAGGAACTGAGGCCTGTCAACACCATGTGAATGAGTTTGTAAATGGATTCTCCCCATGTCGAGCCTTCAGATGAGACTACGGCCCCAGTGAATATCTTGACTGAAACCTCAGGAGAGACCTTAAACCAGACCCATGCAGCTATGCATCTCCAAGAGTCCTTTCCCACAGAAACTGAGATGATAAATGTTTGTAGTTTAAGGCACTTAATTTGCGGGTAGTCTGTTACACAGCAATACATAACTAATAAAACAATCATCTTTGTCTTTCTAAGAGAAAAAGAATTAGGATAGTGTTGAGGACTAAAATCCAAGACTGGGAGCAGTGAGGGGTACAGGAAAGGCCTCTCAGCAGGCCTCTACTAAGAGGCAAAGTAGGCACAAGAATAAGAATGAAAATCAGTTTAGCAGGCAAAGAGTGGAGGTAGGGAATGAGCTCAGGAGTGATAGACAGGAATCCATTTACATCAAGTGCTCCAGTGGAAAATGTATTAGAAGACTTGCCTATGAGGCAGCTGAGGCAGAGATCATCAGGGCAGGAAAGAGGCAGGGAAAGCTTTGTTGGACTAGGATCAAGAGATAAGCATTTCCTAAACCAACTGTGTTTCTAATTAGGTATGAGATCTTGCACAAGCCTCTTAGTCTCTTTGGGGATTTGGTTTCCCTGTCTAAAAAGGAGAGTTGGTTAAGACATCTATAAACTCTACCATTGGAGTATTCTCTTTGCACAATGCCAGAGGCAGTAGCACTGAGTTGGGCAAATTATAATTTACACTGTTTCATTAGTCTTGAGAGGTGGGGGTATTGGTAGGGCATGTTCTCAGCTTGGAAGTCAACCCTGTTCATGTATTTGCATTTATCATATATTCAGTAATTGTTTACTATTTCCTCTGTTCCAGGCATAATGTGCTAGGCTCTAGGGGTGAGAATGGATTTCAAAGGTCAATGAGATACAGTAGCATTCCTTAGGAAACCCATAATACATTCATACTGCCTGGTCTGACACTATCACAATACCTGCCTTTTGGCTTAAGTAGCCTTCATCCATCTTGCCTTCATCCATCTCTAAAATCCTAAATTAGCTTTCAGTTTCTTCATCCCTGACCTTTTTAAGCTTGCACATCTATTCTTTTATCTTCTCCACAGTGCTGTCTTTGGAAAGAAAGAGCACCTGGAGAGGCAAGGACCTTCCTGAGCACTGTTAATTTTAAAAATCAGGGGGACCATTATTTCCCTTTTTATGGACATTACACATCTATTAATGGAGCATAACATTGCTTAAATTGTTTTGCTGTCATACTACAATTGTTGCTCAATCGACTGCAAACTTACTTAGGTACAAATTCATCATTTTAGCTACAAGATGTATGACATGGAAGCCTTTGTAAACTGATTTTCTGAAACCAATATACCTTTTGTGTATGAGATTTTCCAATATATCAAGCCACTAACCCCACCCAATAAGGAACCAAATTTACTTTGGCAGGGTTTCTTCTTAACACAAGTTGGCTCTTACTGATCACGAGTTTTTCTTCTAAATGTTCACAAAGTACAAGCTTTATAAATCTCTACATTGTTTTTACCTGTATTGGAACATATAAATCACTCTATTGTTTCCAGAATTCATTCCTTTCCCTTAAAAATGACATTTTGCTCACATTTGATCTTCTGACAGCTTTACCTACTTATCACATTTGTGAATGACACAGAAAGATTCTTTCATTGCTTTCTTTCTTTACTCTCTTAGACATAAAACAATCAATCAAACATGCAAAGGATTAATAAGATATCCTGCCTTTGGCAGACACTAGCTTCCAGCAGCCATCAAGATAGTTAAATTGCTCACAATTACTATAGGTTTCTCTTTGTAACTGTTTTAGGAAAGCATTATTGATATCCTCTCTTTGGTCAGACTGTCTATACACACTCAACATCAGGCAGTCAAATAATTTTTTATTTTAAAGTAACTTTAAATATTCTCTAGAAACTGAGGCTCAGGAGAGTAAAGTGTTTGTCCAAGGTCACAGATCAGGCAGATACAGAAGTCAATGTTCTTGACAGAGAAAGCATCTTAATTGCAACACATCTCTCCCTCACCACAATTCTCAAGTGTACATAACTTTCCTTCTCCTTTTAACCTCAGCCAAATGTTCTTTCCATGTTAAGTCTACTTACTTCCATGAATCCATTTTTTGACACATTCACTCATGCAACAAGTATTTATTAAACACTTAGCCAGTATTGTAATTGCCTATTTGTGAACAATATTATGCTCATACAACCTATTTTAATACAGTACACTAAGAATGTAAAGTGACATTATCTATAACAGCCAAAATTAAATTAAATTAAATTGTACACTCCAACCAATAAATAGGAAGTACAGAGTAAATTATGATTCCATCAACATAATGGAATAGCATATAGCCATTACATTATCATTCTGATTGCTACCTAGAAAGATGGGAAATATTTATTACATAATATTAAAAGCAGAAGAGAAAGTATACGTAAATACAGTTATAATTCTGTGGATGTTTGGGGGATGTGGAAGAGACCTGGAAGGGAATATGCAAAAATACTTTAAGTAAATGGGATTGTGGGTAATTATTTTCCCTCCTCAGTTTTTCTTTAATCTTATATTGAATGTTTTCAATGTCAAAACACTTTTTAGAGGACATTTAATAGTACCTAAGGAGAGACAATTAGATAACCCTAAACTCTTGTTTTACATTTACCACTGACACTGTAAAATTTCATTCTGCCTAATTCTCAAAATTGGCTGGTGATAAATCTAGAGCTCATACTACAGTCTCTATTTTACACATATACAAGTGAGACTATACTTTTCACACTCAAAGAAAAATAACAACAATAATGTAAGCAAGGTATGACAGAAGAATTTTTATTTGTAACTCATAATAATCCAAAAAATGGTATAATGCCGCCTTCACACATTATAACCAGGTAATTTCCTTGAAGGTTACCAAATATAGGCTTCTGCCTTTTCCCACAACCAGTGGAACCCAAGGTGAGCCAATCAGCCTTTCCTTGACAGGTATTAAATTGGATCTTGGAAAAGAAATTCAGTCCCTTTCTGGTGGCAAAGCTGTGTCAGAGATATAAGAAGTAGGAGCTGCTGGCAACCAAGTTTCCAGCCTTGTGAAAGAAGTCAGTCTGAGAAAATGAAACTGACCAGAAAGTAGTAGAGTTTATAGATGAAAAGGGACAGTTCTTATGACACTGCAGTCCCAGATGTCAGTAATCCCTGAACTTCAACTGCACCCCTTCTGAAATTACCTAAACAATAAATTTCTAAATTTCTACTTTTATTGTTTACCTAAGGCAGTCTGAGTTGGGTTTCTGTCACTTGAACTAAAAAGGTCCTGCCTAATATATCAGATATTATTATTCCCATTTTGCACATAGGAAACCTAAGGTTCAGAAAAATTAAGTAAGATTACAAAGTCAATAAGCTTTGGCCTCAAAGCACATATCTTTTCTTTAAAGACAAGTTACATCCCATGGAACAAAAACAAACAGCTAAGTAAAAGTCATAAAAAGTGAAAACATAAAACAGAAAGGCAGAGAAGTATGGCAAATGGAGAAATATGCTGTAAAAATACCATATATATATATACATATATATGTATATATGTGTGTGTGTGTGTACATATATATATATATATATATATATAATCCAGGAGCAGCTTAACTGGGTCTTCTGCCTCAGGGTCTCTGAACTTCAGGGTCTCTGAAGTGGCCCTCTCTATAGAGCATATCACAACATGACAGCTTGCTTTACCAGAACAAACAAGCACAAAGGCAAAGGAGAATGCCAGAAACAGAGAGAGTCTTAGCAAGATTAAAGTCATGATCTTCTGTAACCTAGTCATGAAGTTACATGCCATTTGTTTTCTCTCTGTTCTTTAGAAGCAAGTCCTTAGGTCCAGCCCACACTCAAGGATTACCCAAGGGCATTTATATTAGGAGGTGGGGATCATTGAGAGCCACCTCAGAGGTTATTTGCCAATCTAGTGGTACCTGAAATGATAATGCATCTTATAATGGATAAAGTCTCAGATTCACTGGGAGAAACTCAGTAAATACTTGTTGAATGATTAAAAAGAATTAAGAAAAAATGATACTAAAATGATAATGTCTTTTTTCAAAGAATCAATTATAATTTTCCTGCATATGTTAATCAATATTTCCAAATGTTTCTCACCATCTCTGTGGCTGTACTGACTTCACTAAAACTGATTTTCTAAAAGTTACAAAATCCCAGAAACAATATAATCAAACTGCCATTTTGTTATGATAGTGTATGATGGAAGAAGGTACCATCACTTTTTTTTTTCAGTGCAATACTGGCATGTGCTCACTCAATAAACGAATCAAACTTTCCATCTCAAATAACTCACTCAAGAGGATAAGCAATTCAAATAAGTCATGAGCATGCTTTCACCCCTCTTCCAAATACCACATAGTATCATTGTGATTTTTAGCCCAGTAAGAAGTGGGTTAGACTTTTTTCCCTTTTAGTTGTTCTAAATACTGGCATCACTGTTTACACATGCACTGACCTCTGTCTAGCTTTCTGTGCCACGTTAAGTTAGAGACTGAAATGAAGGAAAGTTCACATAAAGGCTATCTAAACCAGGCCTTTAAGTATACAAGTGACAAGAAGTGGTGGTTAGCCCCTTTCGAATAATACTAGTTTAAATACAGAAGGAAGAGGGATGCAAAGTGAGCTAGAAGGTGAAAGAGCCATTTTATATGCATGAGGAGATAAACACTGGCTCCTTTTCTTTTTCAAACCAAAAGCACACTGCAATAACCCTGTCTGGACAACAGTAGTATGACTACAGAAGTACTGCAGCCTTAGCTTTAACATAGAAGGGAAGAAAAGTATTTTTATCCTAACTGGAACCATTAAGATACTCTGATCATTCCTACAGACATATTTTGTTTTGTTTGTTTGTTTCGAGATAATATACTATCTTTGTGAAGAAACAACTAAGTCAGCATATGTGATACGTGGAACCTTTGGACTAGATGTTCTTCCAAGGAAGTCTCCCTCCTTTGCATACAAGGAAAGGGTTGGCTTTGGAGACTCACCAAGGAAGTGACAAAAAAAATAATACATGAGGTATAATATTTGGCCACACTGTACACAGGGCTACGAATAAAGATGCAAAAAAGCCTAGTGTAACTGACATCAAAAGGCTTAAGAAGACAGATAAACTGAGTGTGCAGGAAAGCATGACAGTAGCTTTTCTGGAAAACAGGAATTTTGAAGATGTTTTAAAAGGCTTGGTGTCTATGAGAGTCCCTTAATCACACAGGAATCCTGCATGCTGTTATTCATATTTGTAAGCTCCCCGCAGGCAGGAACAGAGCATTATTTCTCTGTGTATTTCCAAGTGTCCTTTACAGGACGTGTTTAGTAAATAATAATAAAGCTAACATTTATTGACTACTTAGACAACCAGATTCTCTGCTACAAGCTTAATATAGATTATCCAACTAAATCCCCACATCCCTTCGAAGAGTTATCATAAACTCCATATTATATAGATGAGGCAATGAAGGCTTGGAGAGGTAAAGTCTTACCCAACTTCACATAGCTATAATCTGTGGAGCCAAGATTCAAGCCTGAGTAGCTGATTCCAAAGCCTAACCACTCTTAACCCTATACCAAATAATTGCTGACTTGAATTGCTGTTCTTCGTTATAGAGGGGGATGACAAGTGACCTCTTCCTGATTATGTTTTACCAGATTTTGTTTTTTATATGTCATGGACAGAAAAGAACAATTTACTGTCAGAGGTGGACTCTCTTTCACAAGTGGGATGCTAAGCAGATCACCTCTTTTTCCCATGTCCCACCACCTCCATGTGTGTGAAAAGAGGGTGGTCAAGAAAGTCAAGGACATTGAGGAAGGATTCTTTGCTCAAAAGGATGTGCGCGCGCGCGTGTGTGTGTGTGTGTGTGTGTGTGTGTGTGTGAGTGTGTAGCTGGACAAAATGAGCCAGGATTGGGGGTAGAGGGTGCAGAAGGAATGAGAGAGGGACTGCAACAAATCTCACTTTAAAATGACAAATACCTCCTCCCTCAGGTTAAACTTGTCAGTCATTCACAACTCAATGTGAATTACACTGATCAGTTTGCTTTTCTTTTTTTTTAAATTAATTTAATTAGTTTATTTATTTTTGGCTGCATTGGGTCTTTGTTGCTGTGCGCAGGCTTTCTCTACTAGCGGCGAGCGGGGGCTACTCTTCGTTGCAGTGTGCAGGTTTCTCATTGTCATGGCTTCTCTTGTTGGGAAGCACAGGCACTAGGCGCACAGGCTTCAGTAGTTGTGGCGCACGGTCTCAGTAGTTGTGGCTCGCAGGCTCTAGAGTGCAGGTTCAGTAGTCGTGGAGCCCGGGCTTAGTTGCTCCGCGGCATGTGGGATCTTCCCAGGCCAGGGATCGAACCCGTGTCCCCTGCATTGGCAGGCGGATTCTTAACCACTGTGCCACCAGGGAAGCCCTAAAGTGAATTTTTGAAATAAAGCAAGTCACACAAATTTTTGGTTTCCCAGTGCATATAAAAGTTATGTTTACACTATCCTGTAGTCTATTAACTGCATAATAGCATTATGTCTAAAAAAAGAACATACATTAACTTTAAAATATTTTACTGCTAAAAAATGCTAACTATCATCTAACAATGCAGAGTTGCCACAAATATTCAATTTGTAAAAACGCAAGACATGCAAAGTGCAGTAAAGTGAAGGACAATAAAATGAGGTATGCCAATTCTAGAAAGAGTTATGCAATACATTACTATATCCAAAGAAGGAAGGTATGATTCACAGGAAGACTGGTCAGCCATAGAAACAGAATTACAGAGACAACTGCAGATCTGAGTAGGAGTTTTAGCTGACAGATTTCATTCACTCAGTAATTTTTTTATGGAGTACCTACTAGACATTTTTAAAATTTATTGTATTGAAGTATAGTTGATTTACAACTTTGTGTTAATTTCTGCGATACAGCAAAGTGAGTTAGTTATACATTTATATACATTCTTTTACATATTCTTTTCCATTATGGTTGATCACAGGATATTGAATATAGTTCCCTGGGCTATACAGTAGGACCTTATTGTTTATCCATTCTACACATAATGGTTTGCATCTGCTAACCCCAAACTCCCAACTCATTCCTCCCCCACGCCCCCTCACCCTTGGCAACCACAAGTCTGTTCTCTATGTCTGTGTGTCCTACTAGACATTTTTTAGTTCTGAGGACACCATAGTTAACAAAGAAGGTAAGGTCCCTCCTGCACAGACCTTACATTCTAGATGGGACATACAAACAATAAAGAAGGAAAGAAAAGAGAATTTCCAATTGTTTAAAAGTGCCATGAAGAAGACAGTCCACCCCCCAGTGTTCATTGACATGAAAGCTACCAAAATGTCCATCGACAGAGGAACGGATAAAGAAGATGTGGTATATATACAATGGAATATTACTTAGTCATAAAAGAGAATAAAATAATGCCACTTTCAGCAACATGGATGGACCTAGAGATTATCATACTAATAAGGCAAAGTCAGTCAAAGACAAATATTATATGATATCTCTCATATGTGGAATCTAATTTAAAAAATGATACAATTGGGACTTCCCTGGTGGTGCAGTGGTTAAGAATCTGCCTGCAAATTCAGGGTTCAAGCCCTGGTCCAGGAAGATCCCACATGCCGCAGAGCAGCTAAGCCCGTGCACCACAACTACTGAGTCTGCGCTCTAGAGCCTATGTGCCACAACTACTGAGCCTGCATGCCACAACTACTGAAGCCCGTGTGCTAGAGCCCGTGCTCCGCAACAAGAGAAGCCACCACAATGAGAAGCTGCCGCACCTCAACAAAGAGTAGCCCCCGCTCACCGCAACTACAGAAAGCCCCCACACAGGAATGAAGACCCAATGCAGCCAAAAATAAGTAAATAAATAAATAAAAATTTTTTAAAAATGATACAAATAAACTTATTTACTAAACAGAAACAGACTTTCAGATATCAGAAACAAACTTATGATTACCAAAAGGGAAATGTGGGGGGAGGGATAAATCAGGAGCTTGGGATGAACATACACACACTAGTATACATAAGATAGATAACAAACAAGGACCTACAGTATAGCACAGGGAACTCTACTCAATATTCTGTGATAACCTATATGAGAAAAGAATCTAAAAAAGAATGAAGATATGTATATGTATAACTGAATCACTTTGCTGTATACCTGAAACTAACACAACATTGTAAATCAATTACACTTCAATAAAATAAAATAAATAAATAAATAAAAATTTAAAGAAATAAAAAGAAGACAGGCCAGAGAGTAATGGTTGATAAATCAGGGTGTGTGCAGACAGGAGGGTGATACTTTAAATTGGTTTTATGCAGGTTTTTTTTTTAATTGAAGTACAGTTGATTTACAATGTTGTGCTATTTTCAGGTGTACAGTAAAATGATTCAGTTATATACATATATAATACACATACACATATAATACATATATACATATAATACATATATAGTATATATAGTTATACACACAGAATATATATATTCTTTTTAAGAGTCTTTTCCCTCATACATTATTACAAAATATTGAGTATAGTTCCCTGTGCTATACAATAGGTCATTGTTGGTTATCTATTTTATATATAGTAGTGTGTATATGTTAATCCCAAACTCCTAATTTATTCCTCCCCCACCTTTCCCCTTTGGTAACCATAAGTTTATTTTCTATGTCTGTGGTTCTATTTCTGTTTTGTGTATAAGTTCACTTGTATCATTTTTTTTTTTAGATTCCACATATAAGTGATATCATATGATATTTGCCTTTCTCTGTCTGGCTTACTTCACTTAGTATGATAATCTCTAGGTCCATCCATGTCGCTGCAAATGGCATTACTTCATTCTTTTTTATGGCTGAGTAATATTCCTGTGTGTGTGTGTATTTAACATCTTCTTTATCCATTCATCTGTCAGTGGACATTTAGGTTGCTTCCATGTCTTCGCTATTGTAAATAGTATGCAAAAATCCTTAACCAAATACTAGCGAACCGAACATAACAGTACATTAAAAGGGTCATACACCATGATCAAGTGGGATTTATCCCAGGGATGCAAGGATTTTTCAGTATCCACAAATCAACCAGTGTTATACACCACATTAACAAATCAAAGAATAAAAACCTTAAGATCATCTCAGTAGATGCAGAAAAAGTTTTTGATAAAATTCAACATGAATTTATGATAAAAAACTCTTCAGAAAGTGGACATAGAAGGAACCTACCTCAACATCATAAAGGCCATATATGACAAACCCACAGCTAACATCATACTCAATGGTGAAAAGCTGAAAGCATTTCCTCTAAGATCAGGAACAAGACAAGGATGTCCACTCTCACCACTTTTATTCAACATAGTTTTGGAAGTTCTAGCCACAGAAATCAGAGAAGAAAAAGAAAGAAAAAGAATCCATACTGGAAAAGAAGTAAAACCGTCACTGTTTGCAGATGACATGATACTATAGATAGAAAATCCTAAAGACTTTACCAGGAAACTACTAGAGCTCATCAATTAATTTGTAAAGCTGCAGGATACAAAATTAATACACAGAAATCTGTTGCATTTCTATATACTAACAATGAAAGATCAGAAAGAGAAATTAAGGAAAAAATCCCATTTACTATTGCATCAAAAAGAATAAAATACCTAGAAATAAACCTACCTAAGGAAGCAAATGACCTGTACTCTGAGAACTACAAGACACTGATAAAAGAAACTGAAGAGGACACAAACTGATGGAAAGATATATTGTGTTCTTAGATTGGAAGAATCAGTATTGTCAAAATGACCATACTACCCAAGGCAATCTACAGTTTTGTGTAGGTTTGACTGAATATACAAAGAACCAAAAATAGCAGTGGCTTAAATGAGATAAAGTTTATTTCTCTCTTATTTAAAAGAAGCCTGGGGCTTCCCTGGTGGCGCAGTGGTTGAGAATCTGCCTGCTAATGCAGGGGACATGGGTTCGAGCCCTGGTCTGGGAAGATCCCACATGCAGCAGAGCAACTAGGCCCGTGAGCCACAACTACTGAGCCTGCGCATCTGGAGCCTGTGCTCCGCAACAAGAGAGGCCGCGATAGTGAGAGGCCCGCGCCCTGCGATGAAGAGTGGCCCCCGCTTTCCACAATTAGAGAAAGCCCTCGCACAGAAACGAAGACCCAACACAGCCAAAAATAAATAAATTAATTAATTAAAAGAAGCCTGGAAGTAGACAACTCACAACTACTTTAGAGACTCACAAATTCATCAGGCACTCAGGTTTTCCAGATCTCTGCTCCAACATACCTAGTGAATGTCCTTTTCTCCATGATTGAAGATGGCTGCTAGAGCCCAGTCACCACACTTGGTGTTCCAGGGAACAGGACTGAGATGGGGAGAAAGAAGGATGAACCTCCTTCCTTTTAGGGACTGTTTTCAAAGGACCGCATTATACTTTGGCTTACATTTCTTTCGCCAGAACAGAGCAATATCTAGCTGCAAGGGAGCCTGGGTAATATAGTTGTTTGGCTGTATGCCAGTGTGCTTAACAAGGGGAGAAAGGGAAAAGGAATATTGGGAAGCAAATAGCATTCTTGTCAAAGGTGGTCAGGGAAGGCCTCTCTGAGGAGCTAACACATGGCTTGAAGCCTCAGTGATGAGAAGAAGGCAGCCATGAAAAGATTTGGAAGTAGACATTTCAATAAGAGGGAAGGTCAAGCTCAAAATCCCTAAAGTGGGAATGAACTCTGTGTATCTTCGAAATCAAAAGAAAACTAGGTCATTGGCGAAAACTGAATGAGGGAAAGGGTGCGACAGAATGAAGTTAGGAGATTGGCATATTAGACCTTATAATAGTCCAGAGTAATAAGTTTAGACTGGAGTATTTTCAGTCCTCTTGAAAGGGCCATCCTCATTGTGATAAGGATGGACAAGGTCATCCTTAGATCTGAGACCATCAAACATCTGATTTATCTTAGTTCCCTTGTCATGAGTAGTCTTCTGATTCTACATGCTCCATCAATAAAGTGACTTCTGATTCTTGAGTCTCATTCCTCTTCCCCCTACTTCCTTAGCAGATTTTCCCAACTGTTGCATTGGAGTGCTTGGGTTAAAGAAGGTATGTAGGCGTGTCACGAACAGAGATACAATTCAAGGTAGTTAAATTTTAAATTCCCTCAAAATAAACATAATGGTGGAGTAATATAAGATTTCATTCTTGGCTCCCAAGAAAAATATTCAGAAAAGACTATCTTAACCTTTGTTTGCAATAAAATAAACAGCTCAACAATTTCCCTTCTGCTTCTCCCACATTTCATACAGGGGTTTGTGGGAAGTGTTCACATATGCAAAGAGGGGAAAGGGAACAGCTGGAGGGGCTGTCTCTTCTTCCAGCATTTGCTCTCTGTAAGCTTTGACAAATTGAGTCACAGACCTTCCAGAAAGCTTAGCTGTTTAAAGATGGATCTGGATTTCCAAGAGGAGATCAGTAGGGCTGTTAACAAAATAATGCCCTATAAGGTTAGTGTCTCAAAGGCCTTTCATTGTCTCTCTATATGTCACTCACTTACATACTCAAACACACACACACATTTGTGTATATTTATATACATATAAAATAGCTAAACCAGGCCAAGTAATTGGCAAATGACATATTTTAACACATTTGTAGGACCTGGCTGAGCATTGTAGAGAACAAGTTTAAGTCAAGGATTAGTCAACAAGATAATGGAGTTTAAAAAAAAAATACACAGAAAAGGAGGTCACTCAAAGAACTATGGAACAAAAGAGAAGCACAAGAGGAAAAGTCAAACTTTGATTAAATAAATTAATAACGATAATGATTATTATTCATGCAATTATTGAACATTTACTACATGTTAGGCAATGTGCTAATAAGCATTTAAATTACCTTATCTCATTTAATAATAATAACCTCAAGAGAGAGGCACTATTAGTACACCTGATTTATAGTTAAAGAAACTGAGTACTGGAAAGATTAAATCTCTTGCCAAGTCTGAGAACTAGTAAATGATGGAGCTGGACTCAAACCAGATCTGTCTCACTCTAAACCCTATGCTCTAACAACTTCTTATGCTTATATGATGCTAATATGCCAGAGGGGGTAGAAAGGAGGAGAGAGAAAAATGTAAACTTAATTTAAAATGTAAATTTTAAATTTAATTTAAAATGTAAACTTATATTAATATTGAAAGTTTATAATATCTCTACTGGATTATATTCTTATCACACCTCACCTGTAGTATCATGTCAAATTTAGGAGCCAAATTTAATGACACAGACTTGTAAAATTAGGAGGTATTGACTTCCACCATTCTTAGCTATATGATCTTGGCCAGTTCCATAGGAACCTCAATTTCTCCATCTAAAGTTGGAAAAGAATCTACTTTACAAAGTTGATGTGAAGATTAAAGATAATGTGTGTGAAGTGAAAAACACAGTGTCTGGAATAGACTAAGCAGAAAAGGCACTAAAAATATGGCAGCCAATAAATTTACTATTATTATTCTGAGAGGAGGGTGACTAAGATATTGATCATGTTTTCTGAACACTACCATGAATTGTGACTGCATACTTTCTAAGGAAGTCGTTTCATTATTACTTTGCATTCTGCTAATTATAATTCTTACCAAGCTCAAAGTTGGGCTCTTCTACGGCAAACAAGATAAATCTTATAAATCTAGTAATTTCATATTCCCCAGAGAACTGAGAGGGATTCTTTCCAGTCTCTTTTCAAAATTATCTCTGGAAAAAAATGTCTAGTGGAAAGGAGTTCCAGTGGCTGCTGATGTGCTGCCAAGTTTCAACACCCGTATCTCTTCAAAGGTCTAGCCCATAAAGAAATATCATTTTCTATCTTGACTGACAGCATTTATCTTGGATTTCAAAGCACCAAAAGACTGTTGGTCCCCAGAATGTTTTGTGAAATGATACTAATGTGTTCAATGATCTACATTTGAGAGGTTGTATTTCTGAAGCTGATAAACTCCAGCAAACCCCACTAGGGAAGTCCATTTTCAGTATATAAATATCATCTGCATTTGAAGAGGCACCCATTATTCACATCTGTAAATGCATTTATAGTCTAAAGCAGACTCATGATTGGGGGTGGAAGCCTTCATCTAGATGGAGACACCTAAGAAGAAGGGATTAGAAATGAGCTCATCTCATTAGAAATGAGAAATGGCATTCAGCTCATCCTAACTTCCAGACCCAGAATGAATTCTAGGGGCAGAAAAATAAGACTGTAAAATAGAAGCAAGTCTTCCTCCTCCTCTTTCTATTGCCACCATAGAAACCAGTATGCTTCTGTGCAGTTTGTCCAAGGGAATATCCTTGCCTTAGATTCTGACAACCAAAAGCCTCAAACACGAGGCTTCTTCCATGAAATCTGCCTCTCTTCTACTGGTATCATATCCACCAGACCTAGAACCTGGACTGTTGATTCATCAAAGAACTTCTAAAAAAAACTGAGACTGGTACCAAAAAGGGTAAGAGAAATCATTAGCATTGAATCACATAGTAAGAAAGCTATTCTATAATATTTTCAATTCTTTTTCTGATTTTCTGATTTGTTAAGAAACAGGTCTCAGTGCCATGCTAATATGTCATTAGCATCTCTCCAACACTTGCTAAGCTTTTTTTTATAAGGACTTAGACTCAGAGCCAAGGAACAGGCAACATTACCTAGATAGAATTTAATAACATTATTTTGTTTATACCATTTTTATTTTTAGTTACTATCTTTTTATGGCGAGTGAACTGGTTTTCCATTTATAGTACTAAGATAAAGTTTACTTTCTTAATTCATTTATTTGAATTATTAAAGTTGAAAAGATGGATCAACTGTAAAAATGGTATACAGATAGAAAGGAAATTATGAAGGTGGGTTGAAAATGATGAATAAGAGATACTAGTTATTATATAATCTGAAAACAGAACTTTTTAAAATATATCCCTCCACTACCCTAAGCCAGAGCTAATATCTCCCTCATCTGTAGTTCTACTGCCCTGTTTGTGCCTCTAACACATCCTGAATTCATCCTCTTTGAATTGCAGTCATGTACATTTCTCATTTTCCCTAAATAAAGTTAGCTCCTGGAAGTCTTGCTCATATTTGTAGATCCCCTCTATGTTATACAGAGTACATTTCTCTGTGAATGTTTGTTGAATGGGGAACCTGATTCACCCTGATCCCACCTGCAGAATACTGGTAGTCAGTTTAAGGATCCTCAGGGCCCAAATAAGGTTTTCTCTATACCACATGGTCTTCATTACTTTATATAAATATCAGTCAATAAACAGTAAAGATAGACTTATTAAACTTCTATCATGGGAGAGTAACATCACCAAGATGTAGACACAGATTGTTCCTGACATTGCTTACCCTCACAAGAAGAAGAACTAATAACTATTCAAGAACAAGACACCACTGAGAGAATCCTAGAACATGGGGGTGAGACTAAAGCACCCCCCTGCACAAGAGAGACCAAGACAGACTGTATTGGAAGGGTAAAAGAAGTGGTTACATGTTGACTGCATTGTCCCTCCTCCAGACCAGTGCAGCACCACTAAGCCCCCATTTCCTCCAGTGGGAAAAGAGAACCCAGAGGTACAAACAGCACTGCCTCCAGCATGTGGGTCACTTTATGGGAGTCCCTACTCTGATCTTGTACCACAGGGATTGCAGGGGAATCTTGTGGGGCTCAACAACTGGGAATCTGACTGTGATGGAGAAGAGGGGAGGGGCTTGCAACAACCAGCACATGGTCTTGGCAGACCAAGTTCATACCTGCAGTGCCCAAGTAGTAATCCCAACCAGTGGCTTTGCTCGTCTGCAGAACCAAGTCAGCAGTGCACTCTGACCTGGGAACTCAGTGGGGTGCATATTTGCCTAATTTGTATCCTCAAATGAGGAGTTTTGCCAGTCCCAGAGCTCAGTTTACATATGCCCAGAAAAGGAGCTGAATCACAGTTCCATCCACTTCCACTCCATCTGGCCAGAAGGGCTGGAGACAACTCCTGGAAGCAGTGTGGCCCAGTGGCACTCAAGCCAAGAGGTGGGTGGGCAGAGCTGATCGTCCCCTAGAGCAAAGCTGCTCTGGGCATGGAGTGTCTCCATGTTATGCTCAGGCAGGGGGATTAATTCATAGCCAAGGCTAAGAGTAGCTCCCAGCCCCTCCCAACCAGACAGCCTGTTTGGTAAATTGAGAGAAGCCTGAAACAGCCCCTCCCCTTCCCACCCAGGCAAGGTAGCTGACACATAGCCCCAACCACTGTTGAGAGTGTGGAGACATAGCCTCATCTGACCAAAAGGGCTGGAGACAATTCCTGAAAGCTGTACAGCCCAGGAGCACTCATGCTGAGAGGCAGGCAGGCAGCACTGATAGTTTGCAGAGCAAAGTGAGTGGCCCTGTTTGGTCAGGAAACTTGGGCTGCAGGTCAGTTTGAGTTAAGACAACAAGCAAAGAGCTTTACTGGCTTTAGAGCTGCTTCTCCCACTGCACCCAGTCAGGAAATCTAATTTGTAGCCCCACTCATTGCTGAACACAGCCTTCAGCTTGTCTGACCAAAGGACCTAACCAGAGCACACAGAGAACTGCACAGCCCATTCAACAGTCAGAGGAGCAAAAAGAAAAAGAATGAAAAAGAGTGAAAAAAAGCCTACAGGAATTATAGAAAACAATGAAAAGAAACATTTGCATTATGGGAATTTCAGAGAGAGAAAGGGACAGAAGTATATTTAAAGCAATAATGACTGAAAACTTCTTGAACCAGGGGTAAGAAATGGACATCCAGATCCATATGCCCAAAGGATACCAAATAGGTTGAACACAATTAGGGCTACACCAATACACATTATAATTAAATTGTCTAAAACCAAAGACAAAAAAAAAAAAAAAGAGTTTTAAGAGCAGTTAGAAAAAAGAAGTTACATACAAAGGAACAGCATAATACTATCAGCAGATTTTTCAACAAAAACTTTCAGGCCAGGAAAGAGTGGGATGACATATTCAAAACATAGAAAGAAAATAACTATCAATCAAGAATTCTATTCCTAGCAAAGCTGTCCTTCAGAAACAAAGGAGGGATAAAGACTTTCCTGAACAAACAAAAGTTGAGGAAGTTCATTACCACCAGACCTACCTTACAAGAAATTCTAAAGGGAGTTCTTTCAGGGGCAGTAAAACAACACTAATTAACATCATAAAAATATAAAAAGGTAGTGTAAATCTCATTGGTAATGATAAATATATAGTCATAGTTAGATTCTGCAATATGCTAATAGTGGTGTAAAATTCACTTACAACTCTTATTTTAAAGTATTTTTTAAAGTAGTAAAAAAACCCGTAAATATTCAATATAATAATCTGTTATTAGTTTTACAATTTTTAAAGAAACATGTAAATTGTAACAGCAAAAACCTAAAATGTGAGGAGGAGAAGAAGAAAAAGTGTAAAGTTTATAAATTCTATTGAAGTTAAGTTGTCACCAGGTTAAAATAGGGTGTTATAAATTTAAGATATTTAATGTAAGCCTCATGGTAATCACAAGGGAAAATCCTGTCACAATTACACAAAAGAAAACAATACAGAAGTCAAAGAATGCTGATAACCAAAAGACATCAAAACAAAAAAAAAAAGAGCAGAATAAGAAATAGGAACAATGAATCTACAAAACAACCAGAAAACAATTAACAAAATGGCAATAGTAAGCTCTTACCTGCAATAATTAATTTAATGTAAACAGATTAAGTCCTCCAATTAAAAGACATAGAATGGCTAAATTGATTAAAAAAAGAAAAACAGGATCCAACAATATGCTGCCCACAGGAGACTCACTTTAGCCTTAAAGAAACACATAAACTGAGAGTGAAGGGATGGAAAAAGACATTTCAAGTAAATAGTAACAAACAAAAAGTAGTTCTACTTATATCAGACAAAGTAGACTGTAAACTAAAAGTGATAAAGGAGATCCAGACACTGTGCTCTCGCCTGTGCCCACAGCTACATCTGTAGCTCTGCATCTGCACACAGCAAACCTCGACTCCTGTCACTGGTCTCCATGGCCATGCACAAGCCCATGGCTAGCCAGCCAGCCCCAGGAGTGCACACCACAGCAAAGGCCTCTCAGCTGCTCCTGGGCCTGGTCCAGTCTCTACTCCCAGTTAGTTCACAAACTGGAGCCTGGACATGGAGCATAAGGAGTGACTGAGGAAAGAGGGAGCCCATTCCAAACTGTACTTCCAAATGCCTCCTATCTATTTGTGATCCATTGGAAAACTGCCTTTTCCATCACCGGGTTTATACAGCAAGAGCAGAGCTTGAGGAAATGAAAGGCAGCTGGTGCTTTGGTCAAGTTTCAGGAACTCTGTCTACAAATTACAAGGGAGAGGAATTCCACCTTTGCCGGGCCTCAATGTAGCTCAAGGATCTTGGTGCTCTGGCCAGGTGTCAGGCCTGAGCCTCTGAGGTGGGAGAGCCGAGTTCAGGACACTGGAACACCAGAGACCTCGCAGCCCCAGGTAATATCAATTGGCGAGAGCTCTCCGAGAGATCTCCGCCTCATCACTAAGACCCAGCTCCATTCAATGACCAGCAAGCTCCAGTGCTGGACACCCCATGCCAGACAAGTAGCAGGATAGGAACACAAACCCACCCAATAGCAGAGAGGCTGCATAAAATCATAATAAGTTCACAGACACCACAAAACACACCACCAGACACGGTTCTGCCCACCACAAAGACAAGATCCAGCCTCATCCACCAGAACACAGGCACCACTCCCCTCTACAAGGAAATCTACAAAACCCACTGAACCAACCTTACCCACTGGGGGGAGACAACAAAAACAATGAGAACTACGAACCTGCAGCCTGTGAAAAGCAGACCCCAAACACAGTAAGTTCAGCAAAATGAGAAGACAGAGAAACACACAACAGATGAAGGAGCAAGGTAAAAACCCACCAGACCAAACAAATGAAGAGGAAAAAGGCAGTCTACCTGAAAAAGAATTCAGAGTAATGATAGTAAAGATGATCCAAAATCTTGGATATAGGATGGAGAAAATACAAGAAACGCTTAACAAGGGCCTAGAAGAACTAAAGAGCAAACAAACAAATGATGAACAACACAATAAATGAAATTTAAAATTCTCTAGAAGGAATCAATAGCAGAATAACTGAGGCAGAAGAACGGATAAGTGATGTGGAAGATAAAATAGTGGAAATAACTACTGCAGAGCAAAATAAAGAAAAAAGAATGAAAAGAATTGAGGTAAGTCTCAGAGACCTCTGGGACAACATTAAACACACCAACATTCTAACAATAGGGGTCCCAGAAGAAGAGAAAAAAGAAAGGGACAAGAAAATATCTGAAGAGATTATATTTGAAAACTTCCCTAATATGGGAAAGGAAATACTCAATCAAGTCCAGAAAGCGCAGGGAGTCCCATACAGGATAAATCCAAGGAGAAACATGCCAAGACACATATTAATCAAACTATCAAAAATTCAATACAAAGAAAAAATATTCAAAGCAGCTAGGGAAAAGCAACAAATAACATACAAGGGAATCCCCATAAGGTTAAGAGCTGATCTTTCAGCAGAAACTCTGCAAGCCAGAAGGGAGTGGCAGGACATATTTAAAGTGATGAAAGGGAAAAACCTACAACCAAGATTACTCTACCCAGCAAGGATCTCATTCAGATTTGATGGAGAAATTAAAACCTTTACCAACAAGCAAAAGCTAAGAGAATTCAGCACTACTCTACCCAGCAAGGATCTCATAGAGATTCGACGGAGAAATTAAAACCTTTACAGACAAGCAAAAGCTATAAGAATTCAGCACCACCAAACCAGTTTTACAGCAAATGCTAAAGGAATTTCTCTAGGCAGGAAACACAAGAGAAGGAAAAGACTTTCAATAACAAACAAAACAATTAAGAAAATGGTAATAGGAACATACATTTCAATAACTGCCTTAAATATAAATGGATTAAATGCTCCAACCAAAAGACACAGACTGGATGAATGGATACAAAAACAAGACCCGTATATATGCTGTCTACAAGAGACCCACCTCAGACCTAGGGACACATACAGACTGAAAATAGGGGATGGAAAAAGATATTCCATGCAAATGGAAATCAAAAGAAAGCTGGAGTAGCAATTCTCATATCAGACAAAGTAGACTTTAAAATAAAGGCTGTTAAAAGAGACAAATAAGGACACTACATAATAATCAAGGGATTACTCCAAGAAGATATAAGGATTGTAAATATTTATGCACCCAACATAGGAGCACCACAATACATAAGGCAAATGCTAACAGCAATAAAAGGGGAAAACGACAGTAACAAAGTCATAGCAGTGGACTTCAACACCCCACTTTCAACAATGGAGAGATCATCCAACATGAAAATAAATACGGAAACGCAAGCTTTAAATGACACACTAAACAAGATGGACTTAATTGATATTTATAGGACATTCCATCCAAAAACAACAGAACACAGTTTCTTCTCAACTGCTCATGGAACATTCTCCAGGATAGATCATATCTTGGGTAACAAATCAAGCCTTGGTAAATTTAAGAAAATTGAAATTGTATCAAGTATCTTTTCCGACCACAACGCTATGAGACTAGATATCAATTACAGGAAAAAAAACTGTAAAAATTACAAACACATGGAGGATAAACAACACACTACTAAATAACCAAGAGATTACTGAAGAAATCAAAGAGGAAATCAAAAAATACCTAGAAACAATTGACAATGAAAACACGACAACCAAAAACCTATGGGATGAAGCAAAAGTAGTTCTAAGACGGAAGTTTACAGCAATGCAATCCTAACTCAAGAAACAAGAAATATCTCAAATATATACAACCTAACCTTACACCTAAAGCAATTAGAGAAAGAAGAAGAACAACAAAAAAAGTTAGTGGAAGGAAAGAAATCATAAAGATCAGATCAGAAATACATGAAAAAGAAATGAAGGAAACAATAGCAAAGATCAATAAAACTAAAAGCTGGTTCTTTGAGAAGATAAATGAAATTGAAAAACTATTAGACAGACTCATCAAGTAAAAGACGGAAAATACTCAAATCAACAGAATTAGAAATGAAAAAGGAGAAGTAACAACTGACACTGCAGAAATACAAAGGATCATGAGAGATTGCTAAAAGCAACTATATGCCAGTAACATGGACAACCTGGAAGAAATGGACAATTCTTTGAAAAGCACAACCTTCTGAGACTGAACCAGGAAGAAATAGAAAATATAAACAGACCAATCACAAGCACTGAAATTGAAACTGTGATTAAAAATCTTCCAATAAAAGTCCAGGACCAGAGGGATTCACAGGCAAATTCTATCAAACATTTAGAGAAGAGCTAACACCTATCCTTCTCAAACTCCAAATTACAGCAGTGGGAGGAACACTCCCAAACTCCTTCTATGAGGTCACCATCACCCTGATACCAAAACCAGACAACGATGTCACAAAGAAAGAAAACTACAGGCCAATATCACAGATTAACATAGATGCAAAAATCCTCAACAAAATACTAGCAAACAGAATCCAACAGCACATTAAAAGGATCATACAACATGATCAAGTGGGGTTTATCCCAAGAATGGAAGGATTCTTCAATATATGCAAATCAATCAATGTGATACACCATATTAACAAATTGAAGGAGAAAAACCATATGATCATACCAATAGACGCAGAAAAGGCTTCGACAAAATTCAACACCCATTTATGACAAAAACCTTCCAGAAAGTAGGCATAGAGGAACTTACCTCAACATAATAAAGTCCATATATGACAAACCCACAGCCAACATCATTCTCAATTGTGAAAAACTGAAACCATTTCCACTAAGATCAGGAACAAGACAAGGTTGCCCACTCATACCACTATTATTCAACATAGTTTTGGAGTTTTAGCCACAGCAATCAGAGAAGAAAAGGAACTAAAAGGAATCCAAGTTGGAAGAGAAGAAGTAAAGCTGTCACTGTTTGCAGATGACATGATACTATACGTAGAGAATCATAAAGATGCTACCAGAAAACTATTAGAGCTAATCAATGAATTTGGTAAAATAGCAGGAGACAAATTAATGCACAGAAATCTCTTGCATTCCTAAACACTAAGGATGAAAAATCTGAAAGAGAAATTAAGGAAACACTCCCATTTACCACTGCAACAAAAAGAATAAAATACCTAGGAATAAACCTACCTAAAGAGACAAAAGACCTGTATGCAGAAAACTATAAGACACTGATGAAAGACATTAAAGATGATACAAACAGATGGAGAGATATACCATGTTCTTGGATTGGAAGAATCAACATTGTGAAAATGACTCTACTACCCAAAGCATTCTACAGATTCAATGCAATCCCTATCAAACCTACCACTGGCATTTTTCACAGAACCAGAGCAAAAAAATTCACAATTTTTGTTTGGAAACACAAAAGACCCCGAATAGCCAAAGCAATCTTGAGAAAGAAAAACGGAGTTTGAAGAATCAGGCTCCCTCACTTCAGACTATACTACAAAGCTACAGTAATCAAGACAGTATGGTACAGGCACAAAAACAGAAATATAGATCAATGGAACAGGAGAGAAAGCCCAGAGATAAACCCATGCACATATGGTCACCTTATTTTTGATAAAGGAGGCAAGAATATACAATGGAGAAAAGACAGCCTCTTCAATAAGTTGTTCTGGGAAAACTGGACAGCTACATGTAAAAGAATGAAATTAGAACTCTCCCTAACACCATACACAAAAATAAACTCAAAATG
>NC_041233.1:55517055-55517614 GCF_002837175.3 Physeter macrocephalus
TAGAACACTCCCTAACACCGTACACAAAAATAAACTCAAAATGGATTAAAGACCTAAATGTAAGACTGGACACTATAAAACTCTTAGAGGAAAACATAGGCAGAACACTCTATGACATAAATCACAGCAAGATTCTTTGTGACCCACCTCCTAGAGAAATGGAAATAAAAACAAAAATAGGGGCTTCCCTGGTGGCGCAGTGGTTGAGAGTCCACCTGCTGATGCAGGGGACACGGGTTCGTGGCCCGGTCAGGGAAGATCCCACGTGCTGCGGAGCGGCTGGGCCCATGAGGCATGGCTGCTGAGCCTGCGCGTCCAGAGCCTGTGCTCCACAACGGGAGAGGCCACAATGGTGAGAGGTCCGCATACCGCAAAAAATAAATAAATAAATAAATAAATAAATAATGGGACCTAATGAAACTTAAAAGCTTTTGCACAGCAAAGGATATCATAAACAAGACCAAAAGACAACCCTCAGAATGGGAGAAAATATTTGCAAATGAAGCAACTGACAAAGGATTAATCTCCAAAATTTACAAGCAGCTCATGCAGCTCAATA
>NC_041233.1:55517983-55531578 GCF_002837175.3 Physeter macrocephalus
AATCCCTCTACTGGGCATATACCCTGAGAAAACCATATTTCAAAAAGAGTCATGTACCACAATGTTCACTGCAGCTCTATTTACAATAGCCATGACATGGAAGCAACTTAAGTGTCCATCGACAGATGAATGGATAAAGAAGATGTGTGGCACATATACAATGGAATATTACTCAGCCATAAAAAGAAACGAAAGTGAGTTATTTGTAGTGAGGTGGATGGACCTAGAGTCTGTCATACAGAGTGAAGTAAGTCAGAAAGAGAAAAACAAATACAGTATGCTAACACATGTATATGGAATCTAAAAAAAAAAATTTTTTCATTAAGTACCTAGGGGCAGAATGGGAATAAAGACACAGACCTACTAGAGAATGGACTTGAGAACGTGGGGATGGGGAAGGGTAAGCTGGGACAAAGTGAGAGAGTGGCATGGACATATATACATTACCAAATGTAAAACAGATAGCTAGTGGGAAGCAGCCGCATAGCACAGGGAGATCAGCTGAGTGCTTTGTGTCCAACTAGAGGGGTGGGATAGGGAGAATGTGAGGGAGACACAAAAGGGAGGAGATATGGGGATATTTGTATACATATAGCTGATTCACTTTATTATACAGCAGGAACTAACACACCACTGTAAAGCAATTATACTCCAATAAAGATGTTAAAAAAATGTCAGATAAAAACAAATACTGTATGGTCTCATTTATAAGTGGAATCTAAAAACAAAACAAAACAAACAAACGGAAACCAAACTCATAGAAAAAGAGATAAGACTCGTTGTTACCAGAGGCAGAAGGGGAGGGGGGATTTGAAGGAATGTAGTCAAAAGGTACATGCTTCCAGTTATAAGATAAATAAGAATGGGGGATGTGATGAACAACATGATGACTGTAGCTAATACAGCTATCTGATATATAAGAAAGTTGTTAAAAGAGTAAATGCTAAGAGTTCTCATCACAAGGAGAAAATTTTTTGCCTTTTTCCTTCTTTTACTTTTATTGTAACTATATCGTAAGATGGATGTTAGCTCAACTTATTGTAGTAATCATTTCACAATATATGTAAATTGAACCATCACGTTATATGCCTTAAACTTACACAGTGATGTGTGTCAATTATTTCTCAGTAAAATCTGGGAAAAAAACCTTCCATCATGCAAGCCCTTTAGGATATGCACAAACAACTAACAAGACACTTTTGTGATTATAAAAGTTAAAATATGATAATTGCAGAAAATTTAGACTATACATAAAGCAAAGGCAAAAAAAGGTATAAAATATAAAAATAAATAAACCATAATTCCCACATCAGCAGATAACTACTATTAATATTTTAGAGGTTTTCTTCCAGTCTCTTTTCTTTGTTTGTTTTCAGCACTGAAAATGCATTTGTGTATGAAATTGTGTTCCTGCCTTTAATCTCACTAATCCTTACATTCACTCTTGTGCCACCTTGTCTTGTACTTGGTTTCTATGTACCAGTCACATGAATGACTAGAAAGGTAGAAACATCAAGAAATACATAAGTATGGATACAAATGCCCTCTTATAGCCTTTTGCCTAGTAGGGGATTCCATGACTTAAAAAGATACATTAAGGGGTTTCAATAAGGATGTGTCAAATGTCTCTTTAGATGAAGAACATCAATGGTGGCAGTTTCCAATTAAGAATTAGTCACAGAACCACAGACTTTGGGGGCTAGAAAAAGGCTTCAGAAATGCCTTTATAGACTGGGGACCATAGGTCAAGATAAAGTTAATGACTTAGCAAAGAATACTCATTAGGAACAGCAGGGTCTATTATCTAGATTCAAAGCCAGATGGCGATTAAATATTTCACATTATTATGGAAGTCAATGGGAAACACAGGTGAATAGTCACACAATTTGAGAAAAGCATGTCTATTACTAAATGAGGAACACCTGCATAGCTCAAAATGAATCCACATGAAAGTTTTTCCCCACCCCAGTGCCCATCCAGGGACTTGTGACCATCATCTTCCTGAATTTTGATTTTGCTCTTCTCTCAGCCACCAAGCCTTTTCTAATTTTGTGTGTTTTATTCTATATTTCAGTTATTTTCTATTTCCCTTCTTGTGAATGTGTAATATAAGCAATCCCTATTTCAAAATTTCTGAGCAGAGACCTAAGCTCTTTGGAAGAAAATAGCTGTTATACATTATCAATAAATGAGTTTATTGAAAGTGGAATTAGATTGAGGTACTTGATAGTCCTTGGCATTACTTTAATTCTGGCCTTTTTCCTAGCTAATAACTTGATTATTGTTTTAATAATAACTTAGAAACCATATCATCTGCAAGTATCAGCATCTGACACTGCCATATTGCTAATTACACTTGATTTCTTAAAGCACCTTCCACTGTATTCCTCTCGTCTGGTTTTCCCACCCTCTAATCACTCTACTACTACTTCAGGTACTACCTCCCCCTTTTTCCCTCTAGATCTTAGTATTCCCCAAGGATTTGTTCCCAGTCCTCTGTTCTTCTCTATTATGTGTGTGTTGGGGGGCGGGGGGAACCTTCCTCTTCTTCCCTTCTAGGTTCTTTGGCTGGTCTGATAATTAAATTGACATAAAACAGATTAACAAGAGAAAAACAAACTTAATTTTGTACATATGGAAGCCCATAAAAATATGAACAAAGAAGTGACCAAAGTAGCCAGCTTTTATACATTTCAGACAAGAAAACAAATTTGTGGAGGACTGGTGAGAACAAAGGAGTTTGGGTTTGGGGTAGCAAACTAATGAAAAAGTAACAAAGTTCGTTTATATAGCTTTCTCGACCCTAAATTCCCTATGTTTGGTGGTAATGGATGCCTTTTACCCTCCTGGTACAGGTAGGGTACCTTTCATATGGAAGATTTATTTCCTGCTTTCAGAGGGACAAAGGAAGTTCAGGTGTCCTTCCTGCACCAGCCGTTTCTTAAGTAACTTTAATCCAAAATAATCAATAAGCTAAAGTGGCATATTTTACTCCCCTTCACTATCCAAACTTTTCTACTAGAGAATTCTTCTGCATTCATGATATTTGCTACCTATTTATTAGTCAATTATTAATTAAATCTGTCAAGCTCTGACTTCTCTCCCAAATTCCAGTCACATCTTCTTTTTTTTTTCCAGACGCAAAGGCTCAGTGGCCATGGCTCACGGGCCTAGCCGCTCCGCGGCATGTGGGATCTTCCCGAACCGGGGCACAAACCCGTGTCCCCTGCATCGGCAGGCGGACTCTCAACCACTGCGCCACCAGGGAAGCCCAGTCACATCTTCTTAAGCTGCCTGCATAACATCTCCAATTATATGTCTTGCTAGCATCATATAAATAATCCAATTTCATGACATTTTCCACAAAATCAATATCAATCCCTGGTTTCCTTTTCTTTTTTAATAGAGCTAAACCATTCACCTATAGATGACTCAAAATCTTGGAATCACCAATGGCTTCTCTTTCCATCTCATTATATTTAATCCTCACCAAGTACTGCTGATTCTTCCTTGCTCCTCTTCCTAATATTCATAACTTGCTTCCCCTGTTTCCAGTTTCCAGATAGGGCCACATATTATTTCAACTCTTCCATTTCTCACCTACACTGCACATGCCTACTAGAATAATCTTGCTAAAATATTACTTTCATCATGAAATTCCCATGATCAAAAAAATCACTAAATATTTTTTAAGATACTGTTGCCTAAATAAATAAAGTTCAGATTACACATTCAGGTCCTCTACAATCTATTTCCAACCCAAGATTATTATTTTGGGACTGTCTGTAAGAAGTAGCATGGGGAAGTAGAAAGAGAACTAGACTCTAAGTAAGAGTTAAAATTCCAGTTTCTGGTACTTGCTAGTTGTGTGATCTTGGGCAAGTCACTTAACCTCTATGAATCTCAATTTCCTTATCTAGAATATAAAGATAAGTAATAGTATTTTCATACAGCTGGGGTAAATACAAATTAGGTAAACAAATATTAATATGCTTGACACATGGTAGGCATTCAAAGCCATTTGAATCTGAATATAAGGTCTTTTCTATCTCTAAAGTTCAATGATTCTCTTCCCCAATCAGTCTCTCCACTCCAGTCCAACTCCCATATTCACCTCTCCCAAATAGGAATTCTTCCATTTTCTTGTGCCCCTCTTCAACACCTACACAAATATTAGCAACCTTCAAGTTCTTTTCAAAACCTACCTATTCTGTAAAGTCCATAACAAATCTCAGCTAAAAACAGTCACTGCCTCTTTAAGCACTCAGTGCTCTTAATTTATTAGCTGTTTTGTATCATAAACTTTTCATGTACTCAGAATGTATCATCCTGGCAATAATACATGCTCCTTGAGGGCCACTACTCTGCATTGTTCCTCTTTGTACCTCTCAGCATTTATTCAATCCTGTATGGAAAGTCCTCTTTGATGAGGACTGGATTATACTGAGTTCTAAAGGATGAGTAGAAGTTGACGAGGCAAAGAGAGGGAGGGAAAGCTTCAGGCAGTAGGAATAGCTTGTGTGAAGGTCCTGAGGCAGAAACAGTTTGACCATTAAAGTAACAGAAAAAAGAGATGAGGTAGAGAAACAGAAAGAGACTGGACTGAAACACAGTAATGTGGGAGAGAAGGGGAAGCAGTTGCTTCCCCTCAGCATATTCTACCAAAGTGCCATTTTTTAAGGTACTAATAATATATTAAATTACAGCTGTTAATACTACAATGAAAAGACTTCAAAGATAGCAATATGAAAGCTGCTAGGGTGACAAAAAGAGTAGTTAAATGGTGGTGCTTTTTTGAAGTGTAGCTTTTCTATCAACCAATGGCCAGCCTCCCTTGGTCCACTCTCTCCCTAATCCTCTCCCCATCTCAGCTGACATTTAAATCCTTCTAGGCTGGGATTCAGATCAAGCTGAGCTCTCCCAGACTATGAGAAACAAGTTAGAGTTTTATGCAAGGGAGTGTATGATCTTGCTTGCATTCTAATAAGATCATCCTCTGCCATGTGAATCATGCTTTATAGGAGAGAGCAGTTAGAATAAAGTGGGAGACTCCAAACTGTTTTCTTCTGAGTTTTAGCCAAGAGTTTCCATGGAGACTTAAGCTCAAAAAGATGATATGGCTACTAGAGCTAGCTGTAAACCAAAAGGCAACAGAATATCCCAGAAACAGCTTAGCACATATTACCATATTAGGCCCACTCCAGCCATGTCCCAAATATGGTTCTGTATTGGAGTTTATGACATTGTAGAGCGCTATAACACAGACACGAAGAAGTGATATTTTCTTCTCTCCACTTAAGTCACTGGAAGTCTTCCTTCCATAGGTTTCCCCTTATCTAACCCTTCAGCTATTGCAATGTGAACTGTCTCCAAACCATCTGAGGTTGTAACTTCCCTATGCTCTGTCTCAGGACAAATGCAGACATTTCTGGGAAAGTCTGAGGAAAGCTCATGAGATATTTGTATGTTTTATTTAATTTTTCAAGTGGAAAAAACAATAGACATTTCCCTGTTTAAAAAGAAAAAAAACAAATCTGTTGACTCTTACATACAAATAATTCAAACCAGCTGACCTTCAAAATGTCAAACTTCACATGTGGTCAAGCCTCAGACAGACTCTAAGCTAAGTTTGGGGAAAAAAATAATTAAATAATGAACTGGTAAAGTAAATAAAGTAAAATATTTGGATGATGATTCAGTTGAGTAACCACTAGTGACCCCAAACCACCACTTGTTATGGATAGATGCCTTGTTAAGATTTTTAACTTGGGAGAGTTCAGAAACAACCCAATTATGGTGGGTGTCTTTCCAAATTGACCAGAGGCTAGAAGCAAGATGAGAAGGAGTACCTGATCCACTCAAGATTGAAATTCTGAGGTCTTTGGGAATACTAGAAACAAGTCTATCACACACTCAATTCATTTACTCCTGGCTTGAATAATCATTTTTTCAGATTAGGGACTGAAACCTTTGTAGGACTGAAAAATTATGGACTCCCCCCTCCCTATACATCTTCCACCATGTAATTCAAAATAAAACCAACACCAACCTGCAAAGGAAAAAAAAAAGTGTAAGAAAGATGAACAAATTTCTGATTTCCCCCATGGTGGCCACTTTTATACTTTCAAAAAAATATATTCTTAGTTTTTAAAATCTGGTGCACCTAGTTTCACTAGCACCCTAAGCATATGTTTAGTTTGTCTTTGGAGTGATCAGCACTGTCTGGATCCCCATAGCTACATTGTTTGGGTTTCTTATCATTAAAACTCCCTGACTTTTATGAAGTAACTATTGTGGAAACTCTTTTTTTTTTTTTTTGCATAAATCAAAGTCACTTTACATTGCTAGACAATTGACTATCTGCAATTAAAAGAGGAGAGGGAGAGAGAGAGAGAGAGAGAGAGAGAGAGAGAATATGACTTCTCAATGAGACTCCTGTTGGGTCTTTTCATCCCTCACACAACAAACTACTCAAGGGTAAGCATGACATATATGTTTATGCACCATGAAAAATTTATTTTGGTTTATGGAAAACTGTAAAGCCAAGTTTACATAAGTCAAGTCTTAGTAACCCAAGGACCTTCTGCACTAACCTTTCCTTTTTCCACCTGCTCTTCAGTATCAGAAAAAAAAAATATCCACTGTTCATTTGTAGTTCAGATAGTTAATGGTTGCATTGGTCTGATGCCCAGTGCCAACTATGTTTTTGCCCACTTCCCCCATCCATAGGAAAGGAAAAATCCCATAAGCCTCAAGGTGGCCAATGGACAAGTCTGCACTTTAACCTTCTTTATGTTCCTGTCTTTCTCTTTCCAGGTAAGTGTTCATGTTTTGTCCTTATTTGAGGTTAACTAAGAAGCAGCATGATGTGGCCTCTAGAAAGTACCGTTGATTGAAGACAGAATACATTATGACATTCTGAAGACAGAATAATGTCCCCCTATTGCCTTCAGCCCCTGACGAGTGATATGAGGGTTTGCATTAGAGTGACCTCAAAGGCCCCTTGCAACTCTGACATTTTATTATTACAGGATGTTCTCTGGCTCAATGAAGTCAAGGATAGGGTTAGATTCGTGTAAAATTAATGATTTGGTAACCCTGCACAATCAAAGTGGGCTAATACTAAAAAGCATGCTGATTTAAGCAATGTACTCTTTTCTCTTATCATTGCATCTCTTGAATCCAGGACAGTGCTTAACATAAATAACTGGCTTGAAACAGACTTTTTTGATTGTCACAAGTATCTGAAACCACCTTGTAAATTTCTTGGGTGAAAGAGCATTATTCTAGGACCAGAATGTGTAGAGGCAAATGGTCACAAAACATGTCACATTTGTGAAATGAAATAAATTCCTGATGGCATGGAGCTCAGGATGCTTGAGGAAAGGGATGAAGCAAAAAGATATAGTCAGAAGAAATCATGTGCATGTTAAGTTTTAAAAAGTCATTTTCCCCCTAAAAGCTTAAATGGAGCCAATAAAGCATTTAGTCATGGAAGTAATCAAATTGTATTTTACAAAGCCTCTGATTTAATTAAAACAGTTTGTGATATGATGTGCAGAGCCACCAAAATGGAGAGGCTATATTTATTTCCCTGATTCAGAGCAGTTTGAAACATGGAGATAACTGTAAGGAACATAAGATCACTGAAAAATAATTAGTTGTATTCATTCATCCATCCATTCTACTCATTTAACTAACAAAAATTTACCTACTGCTTACTACTATGTGCCAGACACCAGAGTTACAAAGACTAACAACAACAACAAAATTCATTCTTTCAAACAATATATAATTTGTAGGTGAATTATGGATGATTCTATTTTTTATTTGTTATTGTTTTTGTTGTTGTTTATTTTACTTGTGATCTCAAGTTCAGAGGGTAGAATTCATTATACTCAGTTCATGACACATTATCATCAAGGATATTTGCAAAGCCCCTCTCTTATTGCATTTATTTTTTTATTTCTCTTTATACCCATACTACATTAAAGTCCCCCTATCCTGAACACAGACAACCACTTAAATTTGTTTAATATATTTTTCTTTGCACATGCTTTTATAAATATGTATTATCCTGTGAGCATGTATTTTTAATTCACATAAATGGTATTGTTATATCACTATTTCTTTCACAATGTTTTTATGATCCATCCATGTTGCTATGTATAACAACAAACTGGTTGCTTTTAATTGTTGCATAATACTCTTTGTAGTCATTTTACCTGTGCACCCTTCCAGTAATGAACACCCAAATCACTCCAACTTTATCCACCACAAAAACCGCTGTAGTGAATACCCTAGTACATACCCCTTTATGGATCCACATGAGAATTTCAATGGGAGTAAAAACACATGAGTGGAATTTCAAAATAAGAGAGGAAGAATACTTTTCATTTGCTCTCCAGAACATCTATCCTAGTCTACAGTCCCACTAGCACTGCACGAGGGTTCCTGTATCCCTCACGTGCCAACACTTGGCTTTGTTAAGCTTTCTAACTTTGCCAGTCTAGTATGTAGAAAGTAACAGCTCATTGTTTTTACAATGTGTGTCTTCAAAATTACTAATGATTTTGAGCATATGTTTATTAGCGTTTAGGTTTTTCTCCTAAGTAGATTTTCTGTACCTTCACCTCTTTTTCTCTTCTTGTTGATTCCAGGACTATACCCAAAATATTGATCTTTTGTTGATTATAGACTTTGGCAATATATTTTCTCCTATTATCTGTCAATTTTGGCCCTGGAGGGTTCATTGCACAAAAATCCTTAATTTTAATTTATCAGTGTTTCCTTTATGGGTTATGTTTAAAATTTGTTGAGAAGTCATTTATTGAGCCCTTAGATCCACAGATATTCACTTAAACTTTCTTCTATTAATCTAACAGACTTATCTTTCACATATAGGCCCATAGATTTGTGGTGCCACCTTATCACATATAAGTAATACATACACATGGGTCTTTCCTTGAGATCTCTATTCTGCTCAATTGAGCTGTTTATATGACACTGCATCATTATTTATGCAATAAATAAAACAACTTTGCTACTGTCTTTCCTTCTTTCTCTCTTCTGTTAGTTAGCTCAAAGGACCCCCTAAACCCCTATCCCCAAAAGCTTAATATTTCCAAGAGAAGGAAGACAACCATCCTAGTTCTATTTAATCAAGTCCTACCCTTAATCAGCAACACAGAAAATATTTTAGTTCCCAGAAATATAGTCCCATTTAATGCAGTTATCTCTTAATGTATTTATTAGATACATATTTTGTGGGACAACCCCATGTGGGCATGTTCTTTGTTTAGAGATCAAAAACATTTTTCACACAAATGATCATTTTTTAAGATAATAAATTTATATATTAATTCCTAAGTCATGTGATAGTAACACCGCTGTGCTAAATTGTGTATATATTCTAGATTTCACTAAATAACCAAAAAAATAAACTGTGAATTTTTTTTCTTACGAAGCCTCCAGTGACTTCCACTGTACAATATAATTTTGTAATAATTTGTACAAATCAAGTGAGAATGATAATAAACTACATTAACAAACTATAAACTTAAGGTTTATTGTGCCTTCCATCAATCAGTAGCTATAGTAATAACCCTTGCCAAGAAAGCCCTCAACAAAGTAGTAACACAAAATTGACAGTGTTTGTAATTTTCTACATTTTGAGCCATATAACCATGATTACATGTCAAAATTACCTTAATTGATAAGCAATCTTCCATCTAGATCAACTGCAAGTCACAGCTTTGACACAAAGAAAGAAATATCTTTCAGAAGAAAGCTGCCATCCAAACTCATTCACTAATTTCAGAATATCCCTCCCATGTACCACCATCTGATAATGTTCAAAGAATTTCCTGCCCATAAATGTCTTTGTTTCTGAAGGTAAATTCTTATGTATATAGTAAAGATACTGCCTCCAAAGTAAAATACCCAGGCCTACAAAACTTTAAAAAGCATCTGCTGTATAAATAGTACTTCTGAACTAGATGGTCTTGATCACATCTTAGTAATAACAAAAGGTAAACTTCAAATTTGCCTTACCAAATGTGAACAAGTTCTAAAAACAAGAATGTAGCATTTTGCCAAGAGTAAAAATAAGGGCCTTGTGTTTTTCATTGGCATTTTTCAGAAGGATATTTGGGTAATGTCTTTAACCTTCCTTTATATGTTTCTGTATTTTGCAAATTTCCTCTAATGAGCAAAATAAACAAAAAATGAAATAATTTCTTTAAAAAAACTGTATTCATCCTCATCATTTTCCATATCCCCACCACCAACACTACCAAACATATACATAGTGACAAAAGAGATGTTCAAAGTCTATAGGAGCTCGAGTGAGCAAAGAGAATGATTTGAAATCCCAAATATTTTTAATGTGACATTTTGAAAGCCTGAAGCAACTTTATAAACAAAAAATTACCTAGTGATCACAGAAAGAGATCATGAAAAATTCCGAATTATATTAAGCCCAGTAATTCAACTTTAGGCACCGGTATACTCATTATAAAGTAAATAAAAATCTTATTGCCTTGTTCCCTTTCACTGTTAATAAATATCTCTCCAGCTACAAACACTAACTGAAGATTGACTACAGATGTACTATTTTGGAAGCAGGGAACTGATGCTAGATAAAGATAACATCAAACCTTTATTAATGGGAAAATTTAATACTATTAGTTTTGTTATTCTGATGTTCATTATAGCAGATGAAGTATTAGATTTACCTTCTTTGACTGCATAAAAACTATATGAAGGCTGAACTATGAAAATAAAGTTCTAATTTTAATTTTATCCTCAACTTTATTTCCTAAATTGATTTCTTTTTCACTTTGTTTGGGTGACTGCTTTTCATGAAATTTTATTAGATTTAACAGAGAAACTACAACAGTTGCTGATATAATGTTCACCTATCTGGCTGAAGAGTATGTATTTTGCTGCATAATTACAAAGTAGAAAACTACTGTAAGATCACACTAACTGCTCAAAGAAAAGAAACAACAGCCACCTCTTTCATAAGGTTTTTGCTCTTCTTTATTCTTGACTATTTCTCTGTTTCTATCAGAAAAAGGGATTGGAAAAAGAAGTATTTATAGAAAAACATATGCATATATAATTTATTCAGTTAGTCCTCTCTCATATATAGGGATTTGAGACCCAGTTCATGTGTTTCAAGAGCTATAAGAGTGCGAGTGAGTAGGTATATGGGTAGATTATTCAACAGAGAATAGTTCAGACAACAGTAGAGGTTGGAACTATGTTGGGCTTCTGGCACTCGGTTCTCCTAAACAGATTGTTGGATCTGGTGGATTTCTTAAAAAATCAGAAGAGTTAAGATTCAGAAAACTTGAGATCTGAAAGGAATCTTATAATTAATTCACCTTAGAAAAAAAGGCTAACCAATACTGGTTTTAGAAATAGAGTGGAACTAAGAAAGATTGTTTTTCCCCCATAACAAGGTAAAATTAAGTTGCCAAGTCTTAGTCTGCGTTTCCATTAAAACTCTTCATTTATCCCACCCTTCTACTCCATTCCCTACCACAGCACCAGTTCAGGCATCCTTATCTCACATGAGATTTACCATAACAATCTCTAGTATAGACTCCTTAATTTTGGTCTCTCATCCTACAACTAGAACCCAGCTATGTTAGTCCTGTATTTTCCACATCATTTTAGAGACCTCAAGGAAAATGACCATGTCTTACATTTCTCCTGTATCCCCAAAAAAGGCAAGTACAATAGCTAATAATAGTTAATAAACATTAACTAATTAAGCATGCACTCTGTGCCAGGCACTATAGTAAATGCTTTACACATATTAACTCATTTAATCCTTATGACAACCCAATGAGATTACTATTATAATTCCCATTTCACAGGCAAGACTTACAAAAGGCCACATGGCTAGTAAATGATGGGGGTAAGGCCAGGGATTTATAGCCAAGCTATCTGATACCAGAGCCTGTATTCCACTATCTTTCCTGGGGGCTGTGGGGGGCTTGTGAGGAGGAGAACTGCGTATTAAATTTCTCAATAAGAACTTAGCATGCGTAGCTAGGAATATATTCAAAACTTAATATACTTTAAAAAGACAACTTTTAAGCGTGGCTGAGCTGTGTTTTGTACATACTGCCATCTCCCTGTTTGTAGTTGGCAACATAATCATTTCTCACACCTGAAGTAAGAAACTGTTTGTACACTCATAAAAACAAATTTGACAGTTGCTGCTAGCTGTGAAAGGCTAAAAATAGCCCCTTAAAATATCCACATCAAATCCCTGGAATCTATGAATGTCACCTTATTTGAATAAAGGGTTTTTGCAGATGTAACTTATGATTTGAGATGAGATCATCTTGGAGTATCAGGGTGGGCCCTAAGTCCAGTGAGAAGTGAATAAGAGACACACAGAGAACAGACAGAAGAGGAGGAGGCAACGTTACCATAGAGGCAAAGATTGGAGAGATGCAGCTACAAACCAAGGAACACCTAGAGCCATCAGAAGCTGGAAGAAGCAAGGGACAGAACATCCCCTAGGGCTTTAAAATGGAGCCAGTCCTGCCATCACCTTGATTTTGGACTTCTGGGCTCCAGTATTGTGAGGGAATAAATTTCTATTGTCTTATGCCACTACCTTTGTCGTATTTTATTACTGCAGTCACAGGAAGCTAACACTATCCATCTGCTATCTGCAACAGAATGCAAGCTCCTTGAACAGGAACTGTGTTTTGTGCATCTTTATAGTCTTTACTCTTTCAGTCTAGTGTAGTGCCTAAGAAGCATGGGTGCAATGGCAATAATTTTGGGAAGTAAGAGTGGAAATGGAAAATAGCAGGCAGAATTACTACATAAAAATTGTGACCTTGGCACTTAATCTGTTCATTCAGTAACCATACACTGGGGACCTACTATGTGCCAGACAATGAATTGGGCAATCAGGCAGTCAACTATGAAGACATGAACATAATCCTTGCTCACATTTCATTTTGGGTGACTTATCATATTATCCTATAATTAATACTCTAACAGTGGAAGAACAGTATTCACTATAAATTTACAGGAGGGACAGCTCCATGATGGTGGAGTCTGGGAAGCACATCACCTAACTTCTTTGAGACTTCATTATAAAACAAATAATAAATAGCAGAGGTGATACAAACACTTCCTGCTTTAGAGAACTGTTGTGTTCTCATTTAAAATAGGTTCTGGGATCCCAGGGAAAGGTCTGGAGTTGGCAGAGTGAAAACAGCCTGAAGGGGCTAGTGCGCCACAGCTAGCCGGGACGGAGTCCGGTTGAAGTCTGGAGCTGCCGAAGAGGCAAGAGACCTTTTCTTCCCTCTTTGCTTCCTGGTGCGCGAGGAGAGGGGTTTAAGCGCGCAGCTTAAAGGAGCTACAGAAACTGGCGCGGAGCTGCCCAAGAGACAAGAGACTTTTTTTTTGCCTCTTTGTCTCCTGGTGCGAGAGGAGAGGGGATTAAGCGCACCGCGTAAAGGAGCTCCAGAAACGGGCGCGGAGCTGCCGAAGAGACAGGAGGCTTTTTCTTGCCTCTTTGCTTCCTGGTGCGCGAGGAAGGGGTTTAAGCGCGCCGC
>NC_041233.1:55532210-55532383 GCF_002837175.3 Physeter macrocephalus
TAGGTTTAGTCCAACCCATTTTTTTTTTTTTTGTTTTTTCTTTTTTTTAATAGAAATTTTTCTTCTTAATAATTATTTTTTATTTTAATAATTATATTTTATCCTACTTGATTTTGTCTTCTCCCTTTCTTTCTTCCTTCCTTTCTTCCCTCCTTCCCTCCTTTCTTCCTTCC
>NC_041233.1:55536813-55566682 GCF_002837175.3 Physeter macrocephalus
TATATGTATAACTGATTCACTTTGTTGTAAAGGAGAAACTAACACACTATTGTAAAACAGTTATACTCCAATAAAGATGTTAAAAAAAAAAAAAAGCTACACATTAGAAGCACTGAGGCTGGACTTCCCTGGTGGCACAGTGGTTAAGAATCCTCCTGCCAATGCAGGGGACACAGGTTTGATCCCTGGTCCAGGAAGATCCCACATGTCATGGAGCAACTAAGCCCGTGCACCACAACTACTGAGCCTGCGCTCTAGAGCCCACGAGCCACAATTACTGAGCCTGTGCACTGCAACTACTGAGCCCGCGTGCTACAACTACTGAGCCCACATGCTGCAACTACCGAAGCCCGCACGCCTAGAGCCCGTGCTTCACAATAAGAGAAGCCACCACAATGAGAAGCCCGAGCACCACAACGAAGAGTTGCCTCCGCTCGCCACAACTAGAGAAAGCCCGCGCACAGCAACGAAGACCCAATGCAGCCAAAAAAAAAAAAAAGAAGCACTGAGGCTTTCAAGATCAAAATACTCTAGTGATAAATCTACTATGAAAACATTATTTTAGGCATTCTAGATATTAAATTATGCCAGTATAATTTTAAAGATAATTGAATAATTTCAAAGGTTTTCTTAATGAATTTGCTCTTGTAGTATCTCAAATGTTACTCAGAAAAATTGGAATCAGTTTTTATATTTTTCAAGCTACCTTCCTTAGGAAGTTTATGTCATGTTATAGTTTAGTTCCTCTAAAGGGTAATTTTCTACAGTTTAAAATTGTGACCAAATTAACCAAACAAGAATGTGGAAAATAGACTCTAGGAATATTATAACCTAAATATTTTTACTGATGGTTTTTTGTTCTTTATAAAACTATATGTGCATTTAACTTACTTCTAGAAATATATGTCTTTCTTTGAACTGTTAACAAGACCATGTGTTCAATACTATGGCCTATTTATAGGATTAAACATTTTAGACCAAGTTACCTGTGGCTCAGTCAGTGCTGTACTTGGAGTAAATGTAATAATGTTTAGTTTTCTAATTTGTCTTACATGAAATAGAAACTAAATATATGCTATGCTTATCTATATAAGGAAAACTAATACATACTGTGATGGTTAATTTTGTGTCAATTTGGCTGGGTCACAGTGCCCAGAAACTTGGCCAAACATTCTGGATGTTTCTGTGAAGGTGTTTTTTGGATGAGATTAACATTTAAATCAGTGGACTTTGAGTAAAGCAGGTTACCCCTGCCCCCATACCTAAGTGGGCCTCATCCAATCAGTTGAAGGCTTGAACAGAACAGACTGACCTCCCCCAAACAAGAAGGAATTCTACCAGAGGACTGCATTTGGACTTGAACTGCAACTCTTCCTTGGGTCTCTAACTACATATGCAGGTCTATGCTATATATTTTGGACTTGTCAATCCTCCATAATTGCACAAGCCAACTCCTTTTAAAAAATCTCTCTTTATGGGGACTTCCCTGGCGATCCAATGGTTGACTTGGTGCTTTCACTGCCATGGCTGGGGTCAACCCCTGATCAGGGAACTAACATCCCGAAAGCCACGCAGCATGCCCCCCCCACCCAAAAAATCTCTCTTTACATATACACACATATCCTGTTGGCTCTGTTTCTCTGGAGAACCCCACTAATATACATATTAATATGAAAATAATTTCTAATCACTGTGACTCTTTCATTTATTCCCTCAATAATTGTTACTGAATTATTGTATATTCCTAGTGCTTTTCAATATATAATTTCTACAGTGTTTCAATTGAAAGTTGTAAGTATTTCATTTGATCAAGGCTCTTTAATTTTCTTTTCATTTGCTTTGTTTTACTAGCTATAGTTATTTTATTATCTATGTATTAGCACTCTAAGCCTACTGTAATGTTATATACCTTAATAAAGGACTGAATATTTGTAAAAAATAAAATAAAATAAAATAAAATAAAATAGGTTCTTTGTAATAATAGTATTGTACATACTTCTTATAAAATGTTTATGTGTACCTAGCGTTGTACTGTGCATTGTATACAAATTATCTCATTTAAGTCTTACAACCTAATGATTATTTATATATATATTATATATTAATTACTTATATATATAAAAGTATATTATTATTATTTCACCAATTTTACAAATGGCGAAACAGATTTAGGGATGATAAATATAACGCCCAAATCCACATAGCTAGTAAAAAGCAGAACCAGCATTTGAACTAGGCTTAATTACATAGCCTGAGGTTTTAACCACTACATCATACTTGTTACAAATGTTAAAAACTGCAAATATTGTTAGATAAGCCTTCAATGAGAACTTGCTCAATAAACATGTACCCTTGAGCAGGTATAAGAAATAAAGGAGGGCTTCCCTGGTGGCGCAGTGGTTGAGAGTCCACCTGCCGATGCAGGGGACACGGGTTCGTGCCCCGGTCCGAGAGGATCCCACATGCCGTGGAGTGGCTAGGCCCGTGAGCCATGGCCACTGAGCCTGCGCGTCTGGAGCCTGTGCTCTGCAACAGAGGCCACAACAGTGAGAGGCCCGCATACCAAAAAAAAAAAAAAGAAAGGAAAAAAGGCTATAGTCTCAAAGAAACGATTTTTCCATCAGCAATATCTCAAAAAAAAAAAACAGAGATGTAGTGTAGTACCAACAGAAGTGGGCAAAAAAACCACCCTGCCAGTCTGGTGCTGTTTTGCCACAGTTGCTTTTTGACTAACCAGTGGATTGTTCTGTGATTTTAAAATAATCACTTAATTTATTTCAGCTTCTGTTTGTCTAACAGTAATCTGATAATAAATTCAATATTTTTTCTTTACAGGGATACTCTGAGAAATACACAGTAGTAAAGAATGTGGTAACTTTAAGATGTTACCTAATTCATTCAAAGCATCATAAAAGTCCTGAAAATTGCAATGCACAGAAATTGGTTTGTGATAAATCCAATTACAGTTTTGATGCTATTTTTGCTGATTCTGTATTTGCACATATGTCTATTTGCTAAAATTTATTTGTAATCCCAAAGTCAATACTCAGGGTACTCTTGTGTTCATTTGCAGACATGTGCATAATGGCAAAAAATTAGATGTCCCACTGGCACGTTCCCAACTGAGGTCAAAGAAGGTGATGGTCTGCCTCCTTGTTTCAGCTCTCAAACTGTAAACAAGTATGCTTTTCTCAGTCTACTTTGTGCCATTTTTTTCACGTTCTTGTGCTTTTTGTTGATGACACCATTATTTAACATGGCCCCCAAGCATGGTGCTAAAGTGCTCTCTGGTGTACCTAAGTGCAAGAAAGCTGTGATGTGCCTTGCAGAGGAACTACATGTAGCAGAAAAGCTTCCATCAGGCAGTGAGTTCTGGTTCTGTTGGTCTTGAGTTCAATGTTAATAAATCAGTAATACAGTACCTCAAGAGAAAGGCCACTCTGGACAGTGCTAAAATAATATCAAAATTGTGTGGTGAAGCTCTGGAAAGATGGAAAAGTGAGTAAATTTGTGGATTCATGAGATGACGACCAAATTTTTAAAAGTGTAGTGGTGAGGCTGAAAGCCAAAGAAATTTACAGTCATGTTACCCACGGTCAGGAAAATGTTACAACCTTCTCAGCTAGTGTTTTATTATAAAGAAATACTCGATACAATTGAAATTGAGCAGGATCCTGTAAGGCCTTCCTGGGTGCAAAAGCCGCTCCATGTCCCCTGTTTCTTGTTTGAAGAAAAAAAGTTTTAGCCTCCTAGGCCTTCCACAAGTTGTAAAGGGCAGACACAAGAAGTTAACAATTAGAGAAGTGAGGGAATGCAGAAACAAAGAAAAAGTCAATCAAGAAAAGTAATGATGGCTTAAACAATAGTTCAGCAATAAAACAGAGTCCTAGTTCTTCCTCAAGGGATCTACATAACAATCTGATTCATATCTTTGAGTTGTTCTACACAAACTAAGCCCCCCGCCCAGGTGGAGGATGGTGACTGCATGCTGACCACAAGTATCAATACACAGACCCCAGACTGGCTGGAACCAGAAGGTTGATGATTAAGATTCCCAAAACATCACCCTGTTACTGCAACACCAACCAATCAGAAGAAAGCCCATGAGTTCATCACACACCCTACAACCCTCATCCTAATGTTTTCTTTAAAAACCCTTCCCTAAAAGCCATGAGGGAGTTTGGGTCTTTTGAGCATTAGCTGCTCATTCTTTTTGCTTGGTTCCCTGCAATAAATGCTGTACTTTCCTTCACCACAACCACGTGTCAGTAGATTGGCTTTGCTGTGCACGGGCAAGTAGACTTGAGTTCAGTTTGGCAACACAATTATTTGTAGGAAGTACATATTAAATATGTACTTTCTTTAAACAGAAACACATATAAAACAAGGCGTGTTGACTGACTGATGAAAATTGACCAGAAGCTCACAGGAGGAGCTTTTATTTCCCCCAGGAGCAGTGGCTCAGTATTCCCTTATTCAATGTTTCTGGCAACTTTATAAAACAGATACTATAGTAGCTTATTTAAAAAGAAATAATGAAAAGAAAAAGAAATCCTTTCTTATTGATATACTCTTTCAGACATCCTCCCTATTTTCCAACAGGATATTTAAGCAACAAAAGCAAAAATGTCTAGAGAAGGAGTTTGCAAGGCAAAGAAAAAGGGAAAACAACATTAGATTGGTCTCAGAATAAAGAAAGTTATTCTAAACTTGAAGCCACATTAGGAAGGTACCTGCAGCTAGAGAGGCAAGATATCCATTTCTGCATGGCTTAATTAAAATGTAAATAACACATTCCATGTGAGATGAATACCACAGACAGGTAATTATTACTACAAGTGTCTTCATTTTCATAGTTCTCCATAGGGAATCAACCTAGTATACTGAAAGGCAGGGCATTTACAGTCAGAGACCTCAATCACAATATGAACTCTGCTACCATCCAACCTACTAAATCGCAAGGATTTAGTAATGCCATTAAATTACTGCTTTTATTATTTTGTTATTCTTGTTAAGAATGGTGGAATATTGGCAATTTCATGTGGCTGAACCTAATATTATTGCACAGCTCAACTTTTAACATTAAGCAGTTAAGGCAATATTATTATCTAGTAGCTATATATTCTGGCTGACAAATCAAAATGTTCTTCCTCTATGGCTCAATCTCTGCTGCAATTTGGCTGCTACTTTGGAGTGTGATGGGATATTATATAATCAGAAACTTTCCAAATTCTGACAATTTCAGTAGCTATCCCTCATGGATTCTTATTTTTATTTTTAAAAAAAATTTTAATTGAAGTGTATTTGATTTACAATATTGTGTTAGTTTCTGGTGTACAGAAAAGTGATTCAGTTATACATGCATATATATGTGTACATATACACACACATATATATATATTCTTTTTCATATTCTTTTCCATTATGGTTTATTACAGGATATTGAATATAGTTCCCTGTGCTATACAGTAGGACCTTGTTATCTATTTTTTTTTTTTTTTTTGGTGGTATGCGGGCCTCCCCCTGTTGTGGCCTCTCCCGTTGCGGAGCACAGGCTCCGGACGCGCAGGCCGAGCGGCCATGGCTCACCGGCCCAGCCGCTCCGCGGCACGCGGGATCCTCCCAGACCGGGGCGCGAACCCAGTTTCCCTGCATCGGCAGGCGGACGCGCAACCACTGCGCCACCAGGGAAGCCCTATCTATTTTATATATAGTAGTTTGTACCTGCTAATCCCAAACTCTTGATTTATCCCTCCCCCACCCTCTTTCCCATTTGGTAACCATAAATTTGTTTTCTATGTCTGTGAGTCTGTTTCTGTTTTGTAAATAAGTTCATTTGTGTCATATTTTAGACTCCACATATAAGTGATATCATACGGTATTTGTCTTTCTCTTTCTGCCTTACTTCACTTAGCATGATAATCTCCAGGTCCATCCATGTTGCTGCAAATGGCATTATTTCATTCTTTTTATGGCTGAGTAATATTCCATTGTATACGTATACGACATCTTCTTCTGTTGATAGACATTTAGGTTTCTTCCATATCTTGGCTACTGTAAATAATGCTGCTATGAACATTGGGGTGCATGTATCTTTTTGAATTAGAGTTTGCTCTGTATATATCCCCAGGAGTGGGACTGCTGGATCATATTGTAAGTCTATTTTTAGTATTTTAAGGCACCTCCATACTGTTTTCCATAGTAACTGCACAAATTTACATTCCCACCAACAGTGCAGGAGGTTTCCTTTTTCTCCACACCATCTCCAGCATTTGTTATTTGTAGACTTTTTAATTATGGCCATTCTGACCAGTGTGAGGTGACATCTCATTACAGTTTTGATTTCTCTACTAATTTTCTCTAATAATTAGTGACAGTGAGCATCTTTTCATGTGCTTATTGGCCATCTGTATGTCTTCTTTGGAGAAATGCCTATTTAGGTCTTCCACCCATTTTTTGATTGGGTTGTTTGTTTTTTTGATATTGAGTTGTATGAGCTGTTTGTATATTTTAGAAATTAAGTCCTTGTCAGTCACATCATTTGCAGATATTTTCTCCCAGCCCATGAGTCATCTTTCCATTTTGTTTATGGTTTCTTTTGCTGTGCAAAAGCTTGCAAGTTTGATTAGGTCTCATTTATTTATTTTTGCTTTTATTTCTATTGCCTTGGGAGACTGACCTAAGAAAACACTGATGCAATTTATGTCAGAGAATGTTTAGACTTCCCTCATGGAATCTTCAGCCAAAGATGGGAATATGTTTATGTTAGGTGGCAACATAAAATATTGAAATATTGAGAAAAAAACTCAACCATACCAGCCACCAGACAACTGAAAAAAGATCTCAAGTAGAATCAATTTCACATTTATATATCCTGGTTTTGAATAAAATATTACTTGTGAAAAAATCAGATTCTCACACTGCCCAAGCAACACCCCATTTTCTTTCTTAGACAACTCTTTCATGCTCTCCATCTACCCCTCTAAAACCCAAATTACTATCCTTGTGTATTTCTTAATCTCTATCCCCAAAGTTGCTTTCCAGTTCTCCCATTCCTAGGTGTCAGATCAGTGTGATATAAATAGGAAAAGTGTGGACTTTGGAAACAAAATACTGAGTTTAACCCTGGCTCCACCATGTGCTAGTAAGACCCTTAACATCCTCATCTGGAAAATGAGGCTCCTACCCTCACAGAATTAGTGTAAGAGTCATTGAAATAACAGTTATGAAAGGTTAGTATAGTAACCAGTTTACTGATGGGCTCAAAAAATGTTCAGTCCTCCTGTTCCTTCTCACTATGGCTCCACCAGGAGATCCAAACAGTCTTTTGGTAAAAGAACACTAGAATACTGAAAGTTCAAAACTCTATTTTCAATATTAACATCTCTTCTAATTTCCTGTCCAATATCGTCATCTACCTGGTGGCTATTTCTATCTCTATGACCATCTCCTCTTCCCCCACAATATATCTAAAACCACTTTGCCCTCCTAAGTACCTTATGTCTACCACTATTTTTATTTCTCCCTTACTACTCCTCAAAAAAACCTCAATCCTATCCTTACATTCATACAGTTTTCCTATTTCTCTAAAATGCCCTTAACACTAATACATGAGTCCTGGATTAAACAATGCCCTCCTTACTGGCTGGCCTTCTTCCCTCGAACTGTTCACTTGACTGGTCACTAGCTCCATGCTCATCTTAAATAACTGTTTTCAAATTACTAACATTAGAAAATACCTCTTCTATCCCATTTTTTCCTCAAAAACTAGGTTTTCTTTCATCTTGACCAATACATGTTTCAAAATATTTTTTAGAGAAAAAAGGCTTAGCCCCCATCAGAAATTCTGGTAAAGAGATAAAAGGTCATAAAAAATGAAAATGTATGCTGATCTGAATAGTGTCATGTAAATCTCTCTTTCAACTGCTACAGAATATACCCACAGAGAAACAGAGACACTGTCTTGTAAGGAATCTGGGGCAGGGAGAAGAGAGATGGATGTAAAGTTGCCAAGTTATAAGATGTTTAAATTAATCACACACACAAAAAACAATAAAAACAGATGAAAGAGCTAGGTGCAAGGGGGAAGCTCTATGGAGTAAGTTTTCTCTATAAACTCAATAGATTTCCTAACACAAGACAAACGGATTTCATAGAGACAAACAGATTCCTGGCTCAGTTTTTAGGGTAAAGTCACTGAATGTCTGCTATCTTAAAGCAAAGGAAATAGACTGCGTTTCTTCTTGATAAGAAGGAATAAAAGAAAGTCAAGAATCAGAAGAAAAGAGTTTTTAAGCACCTAGAAACAGATGCGGCATTCTAATGTCAATGTTGCCAGTAACTAACCAAGCAGAGGCCAAGATAAAAGTTATGGTATATAAAATTAACTATGCATTCTAGATAAGTTTATAATCCTAACAAGCAGTCAACTAGGGAAAAGTAACTTGTGCTTACAGTTCTATTCCATTCCATTTTAATCCAAAGTATATTTCATTTAGTTATTTACCTCTAATAAAACAAATACTGTTGTATTTTTAATAGTTAATCATTTAAGGGGGAAAAAATCTAAGTCTAGAGTCTGGATTATGTGGTTAATCTCTTGAATTATTTGCTGTAAAGAAACCATGAAGAACAGTTGCCAAAATACTAGAGTTGGGAATTACTCTGTCAGGTAACCTTAAGGTAAGTCACTCAGATTCTCTGGGACTTGTTTCCACTCAACAAATAGTTTGTATACAATATTTACTGGCTCCTACTAAACACTAGACAATGTGCTAAACAATGGTTCTTGCCATGGAAGTACTTAGAGCATCATGTAGTAGTTTGAACAGTATGTCAAATTTATCTTCCAGCTCAAAACTGAAAATAAATTAAAATCTGTTCATCTATATTCCAAATAAGGCAAGCTTCTGGAGCTCTGGCAATAGGGACACTGGACAGATTGTTAAGCTTCCATGGGATGTGCCTAAAATGGATTCTGTCCCTGTGGCAGGAAAAACATACTCCATTCTTCTAAAACTTGACATCACTTCACATTATCTACACATACAAATAAAACATCTTAGTTTGTTTTTCAGAACTTTTCACAATGAACCCCAGCATAACCATTTTGTACTACCATTTCCCAACTCAAGACCAATGCCTCAGTCATACTGGTCTACTCACTATCTCTACAATTGATCATGCATATTCCCACCTCTACTTTTTCCTCATACCATTTCTCTAACATGAAACGACTTTCCTAGCCTTCATCTATCAAATGTCTACCCATTTTTCAAATGCCTACTAGCTCATTCATTCATTCAAAATTTCAACATGTAGGCTCTGAGAACATAACACAAAATAAAACAAAGTCCCTTACATTTAAAGGGGAGGTGACAGACACTAAATCACTAAATGGATAAACAAGTATATATATATATATATATATATATATATAGAGAGAGAGAGAGAGAGAGAGAGAGGAAGAGAGAGAGAGAGAGAGAGACATAAAGCAGTAAGGGAGCTGGAGAGTGCCGTAGCGAGAGTGGGGATTGCTACTCTATATAGGTGGCCAGGAGAAATCTCTTTAACATTTGAACATAGGCCTCAAAAAACTGAGAGACAAGCCACACAGGCATCTGAGAGAAGACATTTCTAAGGAAAAGAATAGCTAATGAAACAGCCCTTACATAAGAGCATGCTCTGTATTTTCAAGCAAAAGCAAGGAGGCCAGTGACGGTAACAAATGGGAGAATAGTAAGAGAAAGGTCATATGGTGACCAGGCAGAAGGGGGTGGGGTGGAGGGTGGCTATCAGACCCCAGAGCCTGGTAGGCCACTCTACGAACTGTGACATTACTCTAAGAGACAGGGGAAGCTACTGGGAGATTTTGAGCAGAAGAATCACATGGTCTGACTTAGGTTTAAAGGATCCATGTTTTGTGAAACATGGCCAATGAAAGTAAAGGATAAAGGGAGAAAAAGAAGTGTTGTTGGTTTGAGGAGAGAAGAGAAAGTAAGAGTAGGAGAGTGAATGGACAAGAAAAACAGAAAGATTGCTGGGCATCACCAAAACCTATTTCAGCTTAATAGTCATGATATTAAAGTGAAACTAGTTACCAATGTGGTTTTTCTCCAGCCACATAAAGCTGCTTGGGAGCAGTTTTGAAGCAGGCTGCACCCAGACAACTCCACTCTCTACAAAACCCTCCCTGACCATTCCAGGTTTCAACCACCTCTTCCATTTCATCAGTTCCACAGACATTTCTCTAAAGACACATAGATTGCTTTCCACTCATGTAGAAAACAGTAAATTGCATGCGCCACAACTATTGAGCTCATGCGCCTCAAGGAGAGAGCCTGCATACCGCAAACTACAGAGCCCACACACTCTGGAGCTGGCATGCTACTACTAGAGAAGAGAAAACCCACACACCACACTAGAGAGAAGCCTGGGAGGTGCAACTGGAAAGAAGCCTGAGCGCTGCAACGAAGAGACCAGGTACCGCAATGAAAGATCCCGCATGCCTCCAAGAAGATTCCACGTGCCACAACTAAGACCCAAAACAGCCAAAAAAATTAAGAAAATAAATAAATAAAATACATATTTAAAAAAGTAAATTGCATCTTTCATCAATTCCATCTTTTAACTTTATCTTGTCCTCCCAATCAGATTTTAATTTCTTCAAAAAACAGAACAATATGTTACCACATATTCCTAAATACAGGATAGACTCATATGTAAGGCAAGGCTATTTTTTTTAAATGAATGCTAAAAGTGACAAAAATAAAATTTACTGTATAAAATATTTTATTGTTCCCTTGGGCTTCAGGGAACTAGAATAGGCCCCTTCCCTTTAACTTTCTCCCTTCTTTAGAACCAATTCTATAATTTAAACAGCTGTTTTTTCATAGTAACTGTTTTGTAATAGAACTTCTTTAGCAATAACTCTCTAAAAGAGCCAAAATAAGACATATTAAAATAGAAAATGTTAATGTATTCCAGAACACAGGCAGGAGATTATGTTGCTGCCAATCATTTCCTGGAGAGATCTATAAGGAAGCTGAGGCCAATGAGAGTTTTATTTCTAAGCCACAGCCCAGCCTCTGTGTTGGATCACTGGAGCACAGAAAGATTTAATTCAATTTGATAAATTTTTCATTGAGCACCTATTATGTGCAAGGCTGTGCTAGATCTACAGAGTAAATAATGAAAATAAGAAAAGTCTTACACTCAAGGGCCTTATTAAACAAGAAAGTATATATAAGAGTAAATGATATCTCATTGTAGTTTTGATTTGCATTTCTCTAATGATTAATGATGTTGAGCATTCTTTCATGTGTTTGTTGGCAATCTGTATATCTTCTTTGGAGAAATGTCTATTTAGGTCTTCTGCCCATTTTTGGATTGGGTTTGTTTTCTTGTTTCCTTTGATTCCAAACCCTGTTCCGTCTTCCAGTGTTTTCCTCCAGTATCCCAGAATTACTCCCTGCCTTTAACAGGCAACCTAGAACATCTGTTCCTTCTTCAGACTGTACTCTGAAAAGGTACTTTTTTAACCCAGGTTAGTACTTCACCCAAGAATAATCATGAGTAAAAACACACTTTTGGTTTCCTTTTCCTCTTTTTTCGTTGCTGACAAAATTGTTTTATAGTCTCCTGTGATCTTTGCAGCAGTACATGTATATTGCAAACAGAAATGGTCAGAAAAATCCAGAAGCATAAAGTCCATCCCTGATCCTAAACCTGAAAGACCACAACTGTAACTACTTTGGTGCAGAACTTTTCAGTTGATTTTCTAGGTTATCACGCACATACACGCAAACAATTTCTCTCTCTCTCTCTCTTTTAATGGCATGACTATAATGGTTTTACTTTTTGATTAATAGACTATTTCTTAAGGCATTTTTAAGTCGATAGAAAAATTGCGAGCTGTCCCTAGCTGTGCAGCTTTGAACACGAGTGTAACTGGGCATGCCTCAATGTCCCAATGTGTGGAGAGGGCAAACTTTTCTTTCTCATGTGTATATGTATAACTGATTCACTTTGTTATAAAGCAGAAACTAACACACCATTGTAAAGCAATTATACTCCAATAAAGATGTGAAAAAAAAAAAGAGTAGTATGATGCCTGTTAAGAAGGCACAAAGGACTTAAAGGAAAGGAGTAACATCCTTCTCCCCTACAAGAATAGTATTCTCCATGATAGCCAGGTATGGAGTAAATTAAAATGCGATAGAGGAGTCAAAACGTCTTCATATTGTACTGATTAAAAGCATGGGGTTTGAAGTTAGACAGCAAAGAGTTACAATCCTGGCTATACTTCTTTGCAGCTGTTTGACCTTGGACAAACTATTTAAATTCTCTGAGCCTTAGTTCACAATAGGGATAATAGTTGTGGTGGGAATCACTACAGTTAACCAATATTCAGTTTTCTAGTTCTGGATACATAGGACGATTATACCTTTTTGTCCCCATTTTGATCTATTTGACCTCAAGATTTGCCATCCAACAATTTACCAGTAAAAATTTAGGCTGTAAGATTGCCTAAGCACTGTAATTGGTGCTTAAATAGAGAAAATTACAAGAAGCACTGAGTAGGGAGTGGGACTTCCCTGGTGGTCCAGTGGTTAAGACTCCATGCTTCCAATGTTGGGGGCCTAGGTTCGATCCCTGGTCAGGGAACTAAGATCCCACATGCCAAAAAAAAAGAAGAAGCAGCACTGTGTAGGGAGGAACTGACTTCCCGGAAAAGTTGGGCAAGGTTTCACAGAAGAGGTGCTTTTAAAGCTGAGTCTTAAAGGATGAAGAGGGCTAGGGCATCTGAGCCATACACCAAAATACAGTGTCATATTTTTGTCTTCAAAAGACAAGTTGTTGGGCTTCCCTGGTGGCACAGTGGTTGAGAGTCCGCCTGCCGATGCAGGGCACACGGGTTCGTGCCCCGGTCCGGGAGGATCCCACATGCCGCGGAGCGGCTGGGCCCGTGAGCCATGGCCGCTGAGCCTGCGCATCTGGAGCCTGTGCTCCGCAACGGGAGAGGCCACAACAGTGAGAGGCCCACGTACCGCAAAAAAAAGAAAAACAAGAAAAAAAAAAAAAAAAGACAAGTTGTTCAGGCATACAGAATGTCTTAAAGTTTTACACTGAGATTTGTTAAAAGCGAACATAGTTGCCCTCTTGGACATCAGCTTCAAAGCCCTGTCCCTTCTCTGTCACAGCCTGGCTCCCCTAAATAAACAGTGGAACTGTCATTCATTGAACCTTTCAATCTTTCCTCTGAACGTATTTTCACCCTTTGCTACCCCTTCAGTTAACAAGTTCCATAAGTTGTATAAAAGCACTCTTCCTTTTATTTTACTTGAGATTCCATTCATGGAAGAAGCTTCAATGATAGTCTTCTTATGCTACAATCCTGGGATTCAATGACTAAGACCATGCTCATTTTGTTGATAAACTGGATGCTTTTATATGTTGGTTATATTCCCTCTCCACCTCATATATCAGTTTCAACCTACATAATTTGGCCTTGAACATCTCTATCACTACATTCTCCTCCTCTCTCTATTATTTTAGTCGACCTTTCTGATTTCATCATTTTGAAGTTTGGTATCCAAAAAAATTACACATGGTGCTCTAGGTAGAAGGGCATCATCTATTTTACCCAAGGATAAAATAGTGTTTTCCAGAAAATTATCAATATACACCTTTTGCCACAGCAATGATATCAGGAAGAAGCATTACTTGGCTTCTATGACCATAGCCACACACACTGAAGTTCACAGATTTTCTTTCTTTCTGTCCGGATAGTATAGAAATTAAGCCTGCAGGCTCTTGAGTCAGACTACCTGAATTCACCATTTTCTAACTGTAATTTGAACAAATTATTTAACTTCTTTAAGCCTTGGTTTCCTTGCCTTTAAATGCAGATAATCATAGGATTGTTGTTAGAATAAAATGAAATAATGCCTATAAAGCAATAAGCAAAGGGTGTGCTACATAGTAAGCAACCAACAAGTACTAGCAATTACTATTGCTATTATTATTATTAGGCCCATTCCTAAAATATCGCCTTCAGGTTTATATCTCAATGTCCAGACAAACTTAGTTCAACCTATATCTTTGAAGAAGTCACTGTATGTTCTTCTCTCCAGATTAATTTTTAAAATATTAAATCTGAGTCTTTTTTCTGATCCATAGAAACTCGAACATACTTCCCTCTTAAGATAAATATTCACTTCTACTCACCAAGAGACACCATTAAGAAAATAAATAGACAAGCCATAGACTGGAAAAAAATATTCACAACATGTATATCTGACAACAGACCCATATTCAGAACAAATAAAGAGTTCTTTAAAAAAATCCATGATAGGGACTTCCCTGGTGGCACAGTGGTTAAGACTCTGAGCTTCCAATGCAGGGGGCCCAGGTTCAATCCCTGGTCAGGGAACTAGATCCTACATGCATGCTGCAACTAAGAGTTCACATGCCATAACTAAGGAGCTGGTGAGCCGCAACTAAGGAGCACACGTGCCACAACTAAGGAGTACATGTACCGCAACTAAGGAGCCCACCAGCTGCAACCAAGGAGCCCACCAGCCGCAACTAAAGATCACACGTATTGTAACTAAGGAGCAGGTGAGCCACAACTAAGGAGCAGGCGAGCTGCAACTAAGGAGCCCACAAGCCACAACTAAGGAGCCCATCTGCTGCAACTAACACCCGGCGCAACCAAATAAATAAATAAATAAAATATTTTTCTTAAAAATCCATAATAAAAAGGCAAATAATTCCACCTCAAAAAAGACAAGACATCTGGACACTTTACAAAAGAAAATCTACAAATGGCCAATAAACACATCAAGAAAACGATCATCATTAGTCACCAGAAAAGTTTAAATCGAAACCATGATGAGATTAAATGCAATATGGTATCCTGGATTGGATCATAGAACAACAACAACAACAAAATGACAATAGTGGAAAAACTGAGGAAATCCAAATAAAATCTGTAGATCAATTAATAGTACTGTAACAGTGTAATCTCGTAATTTTTTTATTGAAGTATAATTGACATAACATTATATTTTAATCTTTTAGTTTTGATCAAGGTATCAGGGAGATGTAAGATGTTAACATTAAGGGGTGCTAAGTGAAGGGTTTATAGGAACTTTCAAAGCCAAATTTATGGAAGTATTGAAACTTCTATAAATCCAAACTTATTTGAAAATAAAAAGTTTTTAAAAATGAGGTACCACTCCACATCGACTAGAATTGATAAAATGAGAAAGAATTAATGTTGGAGCAAACGTGGAACAACCAGAAACCTTGTACATTATTGGTGGGAGTATAAAATTGTAAAAACTCTTTGGAAAATAGTTCAATGGTTTCTTAAAGCATGAAACATACATTTATCTACCATTTGACTCAAGAATTCCACTCCTAGATAGTTATATGAGAAAAATGAAAATGTATGTCTAAAATAAGCCTTCCAGAAGAATGTTCATGGAAACTTTATTCATAGTAGCCAAAGACTGGAAATAATCCAGATAGCCGTCAACAGGATAATGGATAAACAAACTGTAGTATATTCGTATAATGAAGTACTCAGCAGCAAAAGAGACAAATCACTGATACAAACAACAACATGGATGAATCTCAAAAACGTTATGCTGAGTGAAAGGACCCAGATGCAAAAAAGTACATGCTGCATAAGTCTATTTATATGGAGTCCTAAAAGAGTCAAACTCAATCTATGGTGAGAGAAATCAGACCAGAGGTTGTTTGAGGGTGGGACAGTATGAGCAGTGACTGGCAAAGGGTATAAGGAAACTATCTTGGGGTGATGGAAATTGCTGGGTGCTGATACAGATGGGGTTACTTAAGGGTATGCATTTGTGAAAACTGATCAAACTTGCTCTCTTAAGATCTTTGTCCTTCACTCTGTGCAAATTATACCTCAATAAAACAATTTTTAAAACAGCATAAGTATGCATTATTCCTTCCTTTTGTTTCCTGTTCCTAAATAAAGTCACTTCTTCAGTCTAAACAGACCCTTCTCACTCCAAATACCATGCAATGACTATATTTTAAAGGTCTTTGATTAGAATCCTTGCTATAGATTTTTGAAAGTCTTAATTGGATTATACCTACTTGTTCCCCTCAAAATAGCTGTCAACTTATCTTCACAATCAAGAGACTGAGGGACTACAGTATTTCCACCCTTTGTATTTTATACTTTGACATATTTTTCACGGACAATTTAATAATATACAAATAGCCCTCTTATCTGAAGTGATCCTAAGTGTTTTACAAACCTTCAAAACAGATTATTAAACTATCTAATATTTCATAGGAGGAACATTTCAGGCACACTAAAGTGCAAGTGACATCTGGCCTGCAACATGGCAGCTGTTTAACAGCCATGACACCTCACGAAAGTTTAGGACAGGAAGTGAAGAATTCTACAGCCAACTGAGGCAAAGACAAGGAAGGCTGCAGAAGCAGAAGGCCGCAATGGCGTGGGCTGGAGCACAGCCAGCACGATGTGGTTAACTCCTCTGTCGTAATGAAAAGCACAAGTTTCGTTGGTGGTAGGAGCCTCATCTCACAGAAGGCACATCCCACAGCACAGTGACCTTTCCCTTCCATCAGGAGCACTGGTTTATTGCTAATACAACAAGAAAAATACTCCCACTAGCCATGTTCAAATCATTCCTTCCTGAGGTCTATTCCTTCCTGCAGGTACTAAACTGCACACGAGCCTAACTCTGCTGAAATATAACAAGGTCTTTATCCTGATGTCAGAAGGTCAAGCCAGCACTTAGTTGGATATATTTCACCACAGGCCAGAAGAACAGAGAAGGCTGTAATTTGGGTTAAGGGAGTACAGACAAACATATTGCCATCCAAAGACTCTCCTTTTAGGTACTTTATGAAATTTTTGGTTTTATTTCTTTAGTTTTGCTAAATTAAATGAGAAAATTTTTAGTGCTTTTCCCCCCTCTGTGATAGCCTTCAAATATCTTCCTGATGGAAAGCTCATCTAGTTTTTGTTGAACCTAGAGGAGAATTCTAGATGTAGAAGACATGAAAGAAGACCACAGATTTCTTCATGTGCTTTTGGCCAGCACTATCTGCCTATGAAACCTTCTTGTAAGAAGGGCATGAACATGACTGTAAATAACCATCATACCTTGGTCTCACATCTATGGAAACATAGATCCTCCTTTGTTTAGCTCTAAACTGTTCTGGATGCTAGACCTCAAATCATTTTTCCCATACCCAACAATTGAACCAGATCACTCAGCCTTCCAGAAATTCCCCATCACTTCTCAGGAGTACATAAGGATTTGTGCCTTGAATTTCAATGCTTCCCCCTTGATAGTCATGCATGCACTATTTGAAAGGCCAGATAAAGATACCTAGTATCCAGATTACCATACTACAGTAAGAGGTCCACTCATGCAAAAGATGCATTCTACCCTTTCACAGTGCATATAAGGCTGTAGTAACACCTCCTGGACACCAGAAGATACTAAAGAGACTCCAACCTTGTAAACTCATTAATCATTATCAAAGGACAAGTTCTTTCTCTCCTTCCATTCTGCCCGAAGAGCAGAGCAGGTCAAAGATACACTGAACTTAAGACAACTCAATACACCACATGAAAATGTTTGATGGAGATGATTACCAAGGAAAAAATCATGCTGGAGATTTAGATTTGACCACCATCTGCCATGAGCCAAGTAGGGAACAAAATCAGCAACAAAAATTGCATAGAGTGACAAAAGCTAATGGCTAAGAACTAGATTTTACAAACAAAACAAACAAAAAAAACCCCACACACATATTCAGAGGTGCAAAACATTCTCAAATTTGCATGCAAATCAAAGAAACTAAGGCTGGGAAAAAACAATTGTAATGGCAATTAGGAGGTCATAGTGATCTTCAAGTGTTATGGTTCAGGCAAGTGATCAGAGAAAAAGGCAGATTTTAGAGAACTAATGAGTGTGGATTGACAGTGGAGGCTATGGGACAGACTACATATTTGAAAAGATTGGCAGTGAAAGGAAAAAGAAATAGGACTTTATATTACGTGCTAAGCTTAATGTACCTGGGAGAATTTTAACTTTCTCAGTCTATTATTTTTATTTCTATAGTAAAATTCTATTATAAAGCACCACTATGCTATAATCTGAATCAGGCTATAATGTGGGTCAAATCCTGTCCCCTGTGTGCATGGTGTTATATAGGATATCAGTCTCAATACACCAGAGAAAGCATGTGAGTATTATCCTCGTCCACTCCACTCCTATCTGTGTTATTACACAGTTGAACTGATATTTGAATTTATAACACTAATGTTGCTTCATTGGGACTTTAATATACTTATTATTTGAAATAAATCACCCCATTTCTCTAATCACCCTCTACTGACAACTTTACTAATTTGGTGAGATGATGATATTGGAGTGTGAAAACCATACTGAAATAAGATTTATGTCTAAATCCAGATGTTGAGACATATGACACCACTATGGAGCCTGATGATTTATTTTCTCTCACTATAGGTCAGAACATATGGCTTAGAGAACACTTAAGAGAAGTGAGCTAGTGTACTCATATTTCACTACTGAAACCTTTGGTTCCAATTTGAGTAAATTTACCAATGAAATAAGCTTGATGAACTTGTATGAAACTCAACATTCTTCACTTCACATCAAATTCTCTACCTGTCTGCTTCCATGGGGGCAGACCTAGTGCTATCATCAAGGAATTTCTCAAAGACATAGCCATTTAAATAACTCAGACCTTGGTTATATGAATTCTTTTAGTCCAAGTTAGTAAAAGGAATAAAGACACAATAGACTCAGTATTTAAATTTTTCCTTTTAATGAAAAAACTGCTGACAGAAAAGGCACCTTGCAACTAGTCAAGTACCCTGGTAAGGAAACAGTCATAGCCAAAGGAACATAGCTACCCAAACCCATGAGTGTTTAGTGAAGGCTTGTTGATGATACCATTAGTGATTAAACTTCAGGGTCAAGATCATGTTCCGAGTAAAAACACATAACACAAAGTTAAATGTGAAAATGCTGGAAAATATACTCCATCAAGTTACAGCTATAATGCATCACTGGAAAACACAGAGAATGGTTTAAATCAAGAGTCAGAAAACTTTTCTGTAAAGGGTCAGATAGTAACTATTTTAGGTTTTGTAAGCCATAGAGTCTCTATTGCACATAGCTCTGCCTTTGTCATGCGAAAGAACCCACAGAGAATCTGTCAAAGAAGAGTGTGGCTGTGTTACATTAAAATTTTATTTACAAAAACAGGTGGCAAAAGGAAGTGTTCAACAACAACAGTAACAGCAACACAAACTCAACCACGGAATATGTCAAAGGGATATGGGAGCCAACTGAAAGAGCTCGCAATGGCCAAAGCTGGAACAATTTGAGCAATGAAATAAAGTAATATTGAATTATAATCAAAAGAATAAAATAAATATCCATGAGTCCATACTGATATTAATAAATGACTAAATGAATAAATAAATGAGGGAGAAGAGATGAATCTCTCATGCAGAACAATACAAATAATTTATGTAGATATTCCATCTTCAAGAAGGTGGATTAAAACTCCCCACTCAGGTGTGGGCTACACATAAGGACTTCCTTCCAAAAAGTATATTATGGAAAGAGGAGGAAAAAGAGTAACTTTATAGTGGAGAAATACGACAAACACTACTTCAGCCAGGTGATCAAGGTCCACATCAACAGTGATAAGTCATGTTGACAGTATGTAGTCTTCATATGCTGCAATGAGAATACGGCACTTTATCTCTATGGTTTTCTTTCCCAAACTGGTAGCCTAAGTCTAGTCATGAGAAAGACATGAGGCAAATCCCAATAAAGAGACATTCTATAAAATATGACAGTTCTTAAAACTGTCAAGGTTACCAAAAACAAAGAGAAGTCTGAGAAACTGTCACAATCAAGAGGAGCCTAAAAAGGCGTGATAACTAAATGTAATATGGTATGTATACCATATGTAATATGGTATCCTGGGTGATATCCTGAACAGAAAAAGAACATATGTAAAAACTAAGGAAATCTGAATAAAGTATGGACATATTTAGTTAATTTTTAAAAATAATAATAATAGATGGCAGGCCAGATTTGGCCTGGGCCAGCCTGGGTTAATTGCTATATTCAGTGTAGGTCATGGTGGTCACCCAAAGCAGAAAACAAAACATAGAAATAGATGACAGAATGAGAGCAGGGCCTTTAGGGACTATCCAATCTAGCCCCTTATTTTACAGATGAGAAAACAGGAGCAGAGAGTGTGTCTTGGTAAGTGTCTTACCCAAGTCCAACCAGCCTTTAAGTAGTGAACCTAAAGCTAGGATGTGGGGGTTTAACTTCCTGGCTAATGCTCTTTATGCTACACTATGTTGCTGCCTTCTCCCCTTTCCCTATATACATAATTCTGAGTCACTACAGAAATCAGGGAGCACTTTGGCAACTCGTCTGACTTATGCTCTCCAAAAAAGAAAATCCTACTATGCCTTCCTATTTTCTTCCAAGATTTTTTCCCTAAATTTCCTATAATTGAAAGCTAGAACCCACAAAGCACCAGAGCCCAGAAAGAGTGATTCCTCACTGCTTTCCAACTCCTGATCTTGTTTACATGTGTTTGTCTGCAAAAGTTTTAATTAAATAAGAGAAAATGAGTGCTTTAATTTCCCAATAAAATCTGTGATGCAGTATGAGTCATTGTTTTCTTTTTTTACACTAGCCAGGGTAAAGCCTTCTGGTTTTAATAACTAATACTGCTGAGTTCAATAAAAAGCACTTAATTTAATTTAATCCAAATCTTGATCAATGCCAGTTTCCCCTGGAATTTTATCTTTGTTTTAATTTAGTCTCTATGTTCAGAAAAATGAGAGGCCAAGAGGAAAGGAACAGAAGTCAATTAGCTTGTAGGCTTGTTTCTAGGCAAAAGACCTGAAAATATAAGATTGACAGGTAAATTCCAAGATGCTAATATTTCTGCCCTGCTGGACAAACTTTTCCTGGCAGAATTAATGTTTTCTTTAGTCCTGAATAAAGAAACTGAACAATTCACAGACCCATTTGGAAAATATTTTTTAAATAAAATATCCCAAAGCCAATTAGTATCACATTTCTAAGCTAGAAGTATATTGCCTTTAATGTGTTAATAATCGAGAGATATGCTACTGTAAAATTAGATACAGAAAGCCTCTTGAGTCAGTCTGCTTAAACACTAAAGCAGCCAGACTCAGTGCTTGGGGGACTGGAATGGATATAAAGACTGAAATGCAAATAGAATGAAGCGATTCTGAGGACAGTTTGATAAGCTTTTCTTAAATGGTCCTTTCATTACTGCAATAGAATTCAGTTCTATATCTGAAAACATACATCTTTTTAGAAAAATTGCTCCTTACTATTAACTGACACCACTTCCTTAACTTATACCTGTTAAGTTCCTTACTTCCCTGTCAAGTGTGAACTAAAAACTAATTCACAGACTATAGAATGTTAACCCTGGGAGGAAACTTGGAGAGCATCTGAGCCAGTGATTCACATACTTACAGATTTCATGGGCCAGTAACGTTTCAAAAAAAATAAATACTGAGGGCACCAAAAATAGGATTGCTCATTTTTTCGTAGTCATTTGCTTTAACAAAATAAAGACACTTAAAATAGCTACTACCACTAATTATCAGCACCATTTCATAATGTTATAGATATTTTAACACCAAAAATATGGGAAGGACATAAACTTGGAACTTAAAAATTAAATAAATTTAGCCTCATTAAAAACTCACTACATTTTTCTTTTTTCTCATTTCATCCTCAATTGCTGAAAACTTCATCACACACTGACTGACGTTTATCTATAGACCACTGTTTGGGAAACAACCAGCTAGTCCAACCGTTTTACTTTACTGATGAGAACACTGACTTCCTGGGAGATGAAGACTTGCTCACAGAAATCAAACTGACTGATGGCAGAGACTGGACCAGAACCCAGACCTCTAAATTCTGAGTATTTTGCTTTTCCATTGACAGCAGATTATGTCATTTGCTCAACAAACTCCCTGATCCCTGACTACATGCTTATGGAAAAATTAAAAAAGAGAGCTCTCCTTAAAAATTTATGGTCAGGGTGGAATAGGGTGGTAAATGGAGGTTTGGAGAACAGATAAGTAACAACTCTAATTTAGAGAAGAATGTAATGTGCAGGGAGATGCAAATTGCATTGCTATGAAAGTTTTAGAAAAAGGAACCACTTATAGCTGGGGACTTCCTGATGTCTTTACAGAACAGGCCACATTTGAACTGGGCCTTAAGAAAAAAAAAAAGGACATACATAACCGAGTGAATGGTGTGAGCAAAAATTAGTAGAAAAGTAAGTTAAGGATCTATGAAGGAATATCAAGTATTTGGATTTGGGCAAACCTTAAGAGTAGATAATAAGGAAAGAGCAAGAAAGGTTGTTTGGGCATTTCAGTAGATGTTGAATGTCAGTCTAAGAAGTTTACACCAATGCATCTCAAATTTTAGTGTGCATAAGAATCCCCTGAAAAGTTACCAGAGTGTAGATTTGGGAGACCAGAGATTCTGATCCAGTAGGTCTGGGTGAGGCCTGGGAATTCATTTCCAATAAGCTCCTAGGTAATGTTGATGATGCCCATTTGTGGATCACACTGTAACACTACGTTCAGTAACATTTAGACATAAATGGAAGACATTCACAACTAACTGAATCTTTTTAAGCAGAGAAGCGATACACTCTATCCTTGTCTATTTATTCACTTATTTTGGACTGAAAAGTGGAATTATCCAAAGACCAGATATTAATTTTAGACCTTTAGAATTTTCTCTGTTGTGACCACAGTGGTTCTCCCATAAAGAAATAATCCAAAACTCAGGTTTTGGTGGGGTTTGAATTTGGGGGAATAAGATTTTGAAAAGTCAAAAGACTAGGAAGGAAACTAAATATGTTTATTAGCTACTACTTTGAAAATCTTTAAGCACAAAATATTATAAAAGGTAAATAAAACATACTTGGGAAGAAAAATTACCGTCAAATCAGCCTAACTAGGAATTTTCATCTTCCCTTAGAAGTAGGAATAATGTTAACAATACATCCTCCAAGCTTGGAAAAAAACAGACTCGTGAATTGCAGTCTTGTGGAAGAGGAATCTCTTATCCTGATTGTAGAGATCAGAACTACTACCATTAATGGGTAGAAATTTTAAGGGATTAATAATATTGCTAAAGATAAGAACTTATTTTTAAAGGCATAACTTTCTAATAAGTCTGTTCAAAGATGGCTGGATCACCTCATGATATGAGGAGCCACCCTATCTTGGAAGTGCCTTAAGCAAAACCTGGTTAACAATTTGGCAGTTTTACTGCAAAGAGAAATCAAGCAAGCTTTCGATAACCGTTTGGCCTAGATGACCTCTAAGAAGTCATCTAATGCTAAGAATCTAGGATTCCTTTCTCATCTCAACCCCTACCAAGAATCAGCAAAAGATTAGTCAGATACTTCAGAATAGACACAAAACCCTCATGAGGAGAAATATTAATTACACAGTTTCAGAATATTGACAACTCAGCAATCATCAGTCATGCTTGGATAAACTATTATTAGGGTTGGGAATCTGGACTCAATTAAAATGTTCTTTCTTCAATAGAATGTTACTTTTCATTACATTAAAATCTTTAAAACCATTTTTTAAAATAAATTTATTTATTTATTTATTCTTGGCTGCGTTGGGTCTTCGTTGCTGCACGTGGGCTTTCTCTAGTTGCGGTGAGCAGGGGCTACTCTTCGTTGTGGTGCACGGGCTTCTCATTGCGGTGGCTTCTCTTGTTGCGGAGCACGGGCTCTAGGCGCACAAGCTTCAGTAGTTGTGGCATGCAGGCTTCAGTTGTGGCTCGTGGGCTCTAGGGCACAGGCTCAGTAGTTGTGGCACACAGGCTTAGTTGCTCCGCGGCATGTGGGATCGTCCAGGACCAGGGCTCCAACCCATGTCCCCTGCATTAGCAGGCGGATTCTTAACCACTGTGCCACCAGGGAAGCCCGAAACCATTTTGATATATGCTTTCAGTACACATTTTTAGCACCTACTTCATGCCAGGCACTGTGCTTAAGTGTTTTCCTGAAATATGCATACCCGGGTATTATGTGGAATGAAGCTTCTTTAATTTTAAAGAGTCTTACTCCCTAGCAGTGGAGGAGTTAGTACCAATAAGGAGGAACAGTAGAAGAAATAGGCACCTACTTGAAGAGCTTCCCTGTCCAGGAATACCTCCCCACCATCTGACAGTTTATGAAACTCCATTAATAAAAATCCTTTCCCTTGGTTCTTAAATAATTTGTATTATGCAACTTCCACTGAAAAGCAAATACCTCCTAAGAGAAATAACTTAAGACTCCAGCAGCTTAATAACTTCCCCTCTTTGGACTTCAGTTTCCCTACCTGTAAAATAAATAGTTTTGACCAGATGACCTCAGTGGTATCCTCCAGCTACGAAAATCTAGGACTTATTCGGCCTACAGGCCAGAGAATGGGAACAACTTGTGGCTGGGTTTTAAAGGCTGCCTAGAAACAAAGGTTACAATCATAAGCAGCCCAAAGTACTTACAATGCTCAAACCCTCTCCTCAACCTGAAGTTATAAGGAAAGATTTAAACACGCCTCCAAGCTTCATGGGTAATTCACTCCCTTACAGCTGCTGGACAACCTTTGGCTAATAAAGATTAAATAAATAAATATAAAAAATGATCCTAGGGGAGACCTTTAAGATGGTGGAAGAGGAAGATGTGGAGATCACCTCCCTCCCCCACAATACATCAGAAATACATCTACATGTGGAACAACTCCTACAGAACACCTACTGAACGCTGGCAGAAGACCTCAGACCTCCCAAAAGGCAAGAAACTCCCCACGTACCTGGGTAGGGCAAAAGAAAAAAGAAAAAACAGAGAAAAGAATAGGAATGGGACCTTCACCTCTGGGAGGGAGCTGTGAAGGAGGAAAAGTTTCCACACACTAGGAAGCCTCTTCACAGGCGGAGACTGCGGGTGGCGGAGGGGGGAAGCTTCGGAGCCACGCAGGAGAGCACAGCAACAGGGGTGCAGAGGGCAAAGCGGAGAGATTCCAGCACAGAGGATCAGTGCCGAGCAGCACTCACCAGCCCGAGAGGCTTGTCTGCTCACACACCAGGACGGGTGGGGGCTGGGAGCTGAGGCTCGGGCTTCGGAGGTCAGACCCCAGGGAGAGGACTGGGGTTGGCTGCGTGAACATAGCGTGAAGGGGGCTAGTGCGCCACAGCTAGCCGAGAGGGAGTCCGGGAAAAAGTCTGGAGCTGGCGAAGAGGCAAGAGACCATTGTTTCAGGGTGCACGAGGAGAAGGGATTCAGAGCACTGCCTCAACGAGCTCCAGAGACAGGCGCGAGCCACGGCTATCAGCGCAGACACCAGAGACGGGCATGATATGCTAAGGCTGCTGCTGCAGCCACCAAGAAGCCTGTTTGCAAGCACAAGTCACTACCCACACCTCCCCTCGCGAGAGCCTGTGCAGCCCGCCACTGCCAGGGTCCGGTAATCCAGAGACAACTTCCCTGGGAGAACGCACGGCGCGCCTGTATGCTTCTTTGTGTGATGTTGTCTGTATAGCTTTGCTTTTACCATTTGTCCTAGGGTTCTTTCTGTCCTTTTGTTTGTTTGTTTGTTGTTAGTATAGTTTTTAGCTCTTGTTATCATTGGTGGATTGGTTTTTTGGTCTGGGTGCTCTCTTCTTCCTTTTTAAATTTTTTTATTACTTTCTTATTTTTTTATTTTTAAAATTTTTAGTTTTTGGATTGGTTTTTTGGTCTGGGTGCTCTCTTCTTCCTTTTTAAATTTTTTTATTACTTTCTTATTTTTTTATTTTTAAAATTTTTAGTTTTTGTTTAATAACTTGGTTTTTATTTATTTTTTCCTTCCTTCCTTCCTTCCTTCCTTGCTTCCTTCCTTCATTCCTTGCTCCCTTCCTCCCTTCTTCCCTCCCTCCCTTCCTTCCTTCCTTCCTTCCTTGCTTCCTTCCTTCATTCCTTGCTCCCTTCCTCCCTCCTTCCCTCCCTCCCTTCCTTCCTTCCTTTCTTTCTTTCTCCCTTTTCTTCTGAGCCGTGTGGCTGACAGGGTCTTGATGCTCTGGCCGGCTGTCAGGCCTGTGCCTCTGAGGTGGGAGAGCACAGTTCAGGACATTGGTCCACCAGAGACCTCCCAGGTCCATGCAATATCAAATGACAAAAGCACTCCCAGAGATCGCCATCTCAATGCTAAGACCCAGCTCCACTAAACAATCATCAAGCTATAGTGCTGGACACCCTATGTCAAACAACTAGTAAGACAGGAACACAATTGCACCCATTAGCAGAAAGGCTACCTAAAATCATAATAAGGTCACAGACACCACAAAACACACCACCAGACACGGTTCTGCCCACCACAAAGACAAGATCCAGCCTCATCCACCAGAACACAGGCACCAGTCCCCTCTACCAGGAAATCTACAAAACCCACTGAACCAACCTTACCCACTGGGGGCAGACACCAAAAACAACGGGAACTACGAACCTGCAGCCTGCAAAAAGGAGACCCCAAACACAGTAAGTTCAGCAAAATGAGAACACAGAGAAACACACAACAGATGAAGGAGAAAGGTAAAAACCCATCAGACAAAACTAATGAAGAGGAAATAGGCAGTCTACCTGAAAAAGAATTCAGAGTAATGATACTAAAGATGATCCAAAATCTTGGAACTAGGATGGAGAAAATACAAGAAACGCTTAACAAGGGCCTAGAAGACCTAAAGAGCAAACAAACAAATGAGGAACAACACAATAAATGAAATTTAAAATTCTCTAGAAGGAATCAATAGCAGAAAAACTGAGGCAGAAGAACAGATAAGTGACGTGGAAGATAAAATAGTGGAAATAACTACTGCAGAGCAGAATAAAGGAAAAAGAATGAAAAGAATTGAAGACAGTCTTAGAGACCTCTAGGACAACATTAAATGCACCAACATTAGAATTATAGGGGTCCCTGAAGAAGAAGAGAAAAAGAAAGGGACTGATAAAATATTTGAAGAGATTATAGTTGAAAACTTCCCTAATATGGGAAAGGAAAGAGTCAGTCAAGTCCAGAAAGCACAAAGAGTCCATACAGGATAAATCCAAAGTGAAACATGCCAGGACACATATTAATCAAACTATCAAAAATTAGGTACAAAGAAAAAATATTAAAAGAAGAAAGGGAAAAACAACAAATAACATACAAGGGAATCCCCATAAGGTTAACAGCTGATCTTTCAGCAGAAACTCTGCAAGCCAGAAAGGTGTGGCAAGACATATATAAAGTGATAAAAGGGAAAAACCTAAAACCACGACTACTCTAAAAAACAAGGATCTCACTCATATTCCATGGAGAAATTAAAACCTTAACAGACAAGCAAAAGCTAAGAGAATTCAGCACCACCAAACCAACTCTACACTACAGGCCAGAAGGGAGTTGCAGGACATATTTAAAGTGATGAAGGAAAAAAACCTACAACCAAGATTACTCTACCCGGCAAGGATCTCATTCAGATTTGATGGAGAAATTAAAACCTTTACAGACAAGCAAAAGCTGAGAGAGTTCAGCACCACCAAACCAGCTTTACAACAAATGCTAAAGGAACTTCTCTAGGCAAGAAACACAAGAGAAGGAAAAGACCTACAAGAACAACCCGAAACAATTCAGTAAATGGTAATAGGACCATACATATCGATAATTACCTTAAATGTAAATGGATTAAATGCTCCCACCAAAAGACACAGACTGGCTGAATGGATACAAAAACAAGACCCATATATATGCTGTCTACAAGAGACCCACTTCAGACCTAGGGACACATACAGACTGAAAGTGAGGGGATGGAAAAAGATATTCCATGCAAATGGAAATCAGAAGAAAGCTGGAGTAGAAATTCTCATATCAGACAGAATAGACTTTAAAATAAAGACTATTAAAAGACACAAAGAAGGACACTACATAATAATCAAGGGATCAGTCCAAGAGGAAGATAAAACAATTGTAAATATTTATGCACCCAACATAGGAGCACCTCAATACATAAGGCAAATGCTAACAGCCATAAAAGGGAATATCGATGGTAACACAATCAGAGTTGGGGACTTAAACACCTCACTTTCACCAATAAACAGATCATCCAAAATGAAAATAAATAAGGAAACACAAACTTTAAATTATACATTAAACAAGATGGACTTAATTGATATTTATAGAACATTCCATCCAAAAATAACAGAATACACTTTCTTCTCAAGTGTTCATGGAACATTCTCCAGGATAGATCATATCTTGGGTCACAAATCAAGCCTTGGTAAATTTAAGAAAATTGAAATCATATCAAGTATCTTTTCCGACCACAATGCTATGACACTAGATATCAATTACAAGAAAAAAATCTGTAAAAATTACAAACACGTGGAAGCTAAACAAGACACTACTTAACAACCAAGAGATCACTGAAGAAATCAAAGAGGAAATCAAGAAACACCTAGAAACAAATGACAATGAAAACATGATGGCCCAAAACCTATGGGACGCAGCAAAAGCAGTTCTGAGAGGGAAGTTTATAACAATACAATCCTACCTAAAGAAACAAGACACATCTCAAATAAACAACCTAACCTTACACCTAAAGCAATTAGAGAAAAAAGAACCAAAAAAAAACCCCAAGTTAGCAGAGGAAAGAAATCATAAAGATCAGATCAGAAATACATGAAAAAGAAATGAAGGAAGTGATAGCAAAGATCAGTCAAACTAAAAGCTGGTTCTTTGAGAAGATAAACAAAATTGATAAACCATCAGCCAGACTCATCAAGAAAAACAGGGAAAAGACTCAAATCAATAGAATGAGAAATGAAAAAGGAGAAGTAACAACTGACACTGCAGAAATACAAAGGATCATGAGAGATTACTACAAGCAACTATATGCCAAGAAAATGGACAGCCTGGAAGAAATGGACAAATTCTTAGAAAAGAGCAACCTTCCGAGACTGAACCAGGAAGAAACAGAAAATATAAACAGACCAATCACAAGCACTGAATTCAGACTGTGATTAAAAATCTTCCAACAAACAAAAGTCCAGGACCAGAGGGATTCACAGGTGAATTCTATCAAACATTTAGAGAAGAGCTAACACCTTTCCTTCTCAGACTCTTCCAAAAGACAGCAGAGGGAGGAACACTCCCAAACTCCTTCTACGAGGCCACCATCACCCTGACACCAAAACCAGACAAAGATGTCACAAAGAAAGAAAACTACAGGCCAATATCACTGATGAACATAGATGCAAAAATCCTCAACAAAATACTAGCAAACAGAATCCAACAGCACACTAAAAAGATCATACACCATGATCAAGTGGGGTTTATCCCAGGAATTCAACGTTTCTTTAAAAGACAAGATTGCCCACTCTCACCACTCTTATTCAACATAGTTTTGGAAGTTTTAGCCACGACAATCAGAGAAGAAAAAGAAATAAAAGGAATCCAAACTGGAAAAGAAGAGTAAAGCTATCACTGTTTGCAGCTGACATGATACTATACATAGAGAATCCTAAAGATGCTACCAGAAAATTATTAGAGCTAATCAATGAATTTGATAAAGTAGAAGGATACAAAATTAATGCACAGAAATCTCTGGCATTCCTATACACTAATGATGAAAAATCTGAAAGAGAAATTAAAGAAACACTCCCATTTACCACTGCAACAAAAAGAATAAAATAC
>NC_041233.1:55566696-55567250 GCF_002837175.3 Physeter macrocephalus
TCACCATATTTTTGATAAAGGAGGCAAGAATATACAATGGAGAAAAGACAGCCTCTTCAATAAGTTGTTCTGGGAAAACTGGACAGCTACATGTGAAAGAATGAAATTAGAACACTCTCTAACACCATACACAAAAATAAACTCAAAATGGATTAAAGACCTAAATGTAAGGCCGGACAGTATAAAACTCTTAAAGGAAAACATAGGCAGAATTCTCTATGACATAAATCACAGCAAGATCCTTTTTGACCCATCTCCTAGAGAAATTGAAATAAAAACAAAAATAAACAAATGCGACTTAATGAAACTCAAAAGCTTTTGCACAGCAAAGGAAACCATAAACAAGACGAAATTACAACCCTCAAAATGGGAGAAAATATTTGCAAATGAAGCAAATGACAAAGGATTAATCTCCAAAATTTACAAGCAGCTCATGCAGCTCAATATCAAAAAAACAAACAACCCAACCCAAAAATGGGCAGAAGACCTAAACAGACATTTCTCCAAAGAAGATATACAGATTGCCAACAGACACATGAAAGAATGCTCAACAT
>NC_041233.1:55567725-55615967 GCF_002837175.3 Physeter macrocephalus
ATACAATGGAATATTACTCAGCTATAAAAAGAAACGAAATTGAGTTATTTGTAGTGAGGTGGATGGACCTAGAGTCTGTCATACAGAGTGAAGTAAATAGAGAAAATCAAATACAGTATTCTAACACATATATATGGAATCTTAAAAAAAATGGTTATGAAGAACCTAGGGGCAGGACAGGAATAAAGACACAGACGTAGAGAATGGGCTTGAGGACACGGGGAGGGGGAAGGGTAAGCTGGGACGAAGTGAGAGAGTGGCATGGACATATATACACTACCAAATGTAAAATAGATGGCTAGTGGGAAGCAGCCACATAGCACACCGAGATCAGCTCAGTGCTTTGTGACCACCTAGAGGGGTGGGATAGGGTGGTTGGGAGGGAGATGCAAGAGGGAGGAGATATGGGGATATAGGTAGATGTATAGCTGATTCACTTTGTTATAAAGCAGAAATTCACACACCACTGTAAAGCAATTATACTCCAATAAAGATGTTAAAAAAAAAATGATTCTATCCAGAATCCTGGAGGACAATTTGCTGTTAATGGTGGTGTTCAGACTCTAAAAGGGTATTAACTTACAGAATAGTTAAGTCTCCAAACACAGACCAGAGCTTTACAAGATGTACAGGTGCCAAAATTAAGGGCCAAATTACCTATCTGTTTTAAATGATGGTCTGGGAATCCTCAGTATGACAAGGAAAATGTATGACAAATAATACCTTCAATACAAAGAAAAAGCTGCTTGAATTTATTAGAGGAAATGTGTTGCCTCTTGGGACTTCTTTTCTTCCCATTCCCCAAAGAGGTGATTTTTCAAAATCGACTTCAAGACACAGCTAATGCAAAATGACTCTTTAAGCACAAAATAAGGCTCATTTTAAACTAAAACAGTTTCCATGTCAGCATTTGCCAAAACCTTTGAGAACTTAGAAATCTGGAGGAAATGTACATTCCATTAGTATCAAAACTAGGTGCTTCCATGATATGCTAAATGCTATGTTACTCAACATGTGCAAAAGCTTTAGACCAGAGTAAAGCCGGCTGCCTCTCTACTCACCAACAAATTTAAACAATTGCACTGGCAGCCCTGCTGGATGACAGCAGAATGACTTCCCGTCAAGTAACCTCCATCCTCCAAGGTGACAGGAAATGGGTTTAAACACTGGTAATATCACTAATCAATCTGAGGGAGCATATGTTTCCAGCCTGCAATTGTTAAGTTTGGCTGCAGTGTGTTAGCTGCTTGCTAGGCCATGTGATTCAGCAAAATGACAGATGAAAGGAAAGGTCAGATCTACTAAGTGTTGAAGAAGTGTCATCAGTGTTGTATATTATTTCAAGATGTCCTCTGCATCAGAGGCATCTCACATAGAGGGGTCGATTTCTTCTACAGAATTCTTCAGTTTTCCAATTACTCTTATAGAAGCTCCCAAATTTATTTCAACACATGCGGAATTGGACTTTCTCTTATTTCTGATTGATACCAGATAGTCCAAGGTAATGGTCTTACTTTTACATGATCCCACCTTGGTCTTTAAGATAAGTGCATGCTTGCATATACTTTCTAGCCCTGCCAAGTTCACTCTTGTCAAGTTAAAATAGCCAAATTTTCCTCAAAAGTTCTTTCAAATGCCCCAGTTATCTTGATGCTTCAGGGACTGAGATGGTTCCCCCCTCAAATACATTGGCATTTATATTCTTTCTCAAAGAAGCACTATTCAGTTTTACACTAAGGAGGGCATGAGGAGATATAATTTTCCCGTTATTTATAGAACAAAAGGGACTTTAGGGATCCTTTTCCAGAGCCTATTCTTCTATAGATTCATTTCTTCAGTCATAATTATTTTTTGACCACTTATTCTAAGTCAGGAATTGTGCTAACAGTTACAATAATGAGTAGAACAAGACATGGTCCCTGATCTCTTGCAGGCACTTAATTAAATAATAAAATATTAACGAAGTAATTATTCAAATGAATGTATAATTCATAAATTAAATATTCACTTATTAAATAAGTTAATTCAGTTAATGTATAGTTATTAACTGAGGATGAGTAAATAAGACATTGAAAGGCAGAGTGACTTCCTAAAGTCCCACAGTAAGTCTTTTACAGAATAACGGGTCTCCTGGCTCCCAGCCCAGTTCTCTTTCGGGCCATACCCCAGTGCATTTCACAGTTCTTCCCCTGGACTGAAAGATGATCTGACATTCTACTTCCGAGGCAGTCTCACAGCAGCTTTTCTAGAGCAGGGCTTTCCAAGCTTTTTACCTCCTACTACAACTATAAAATGCTTTGCTCTTCGCTAAGGCATACCTGGAGGAAGGGCAAGGAGGGTGTATGTTTGCATGTTGGGAGGCATGGTTGAGGGCAGGGTACCTAGAGGCGACATCATCATGGAGGTCTCCTAAGTTGTTATGAAGAACACCCAAGACCACACTAGTGAAAGTAGAAGACAGCAGTGCCATATAGCATTTCTTGGGGGACCAGGATAACCTGCCCCAAAGGAAAAAGAGATATACCTGGGGATAGGTGAAGGGAGGCAATCTAAGTGATTTTCTAGAAGAACTACAAGCTTCTGTCTCAAATACTGACTGAAAATGGTGACTCAGCTCAGCTTAAAGGGCCAGGGAACACAGAGGCCATGAACATAACTTGGCAAACCAGAACAACCAACTATGTCACAGAACAATGCTTCTTTGCTAGGAGAGCACAGTCAGGACCCTCTGAAGCATTACCTCAAAAGTCAAGGTAGCAGGATCAGGTAGTCCAATTCCTCCTTCTCAGAGGAGAAGGAAAGGACACAGAAGTAAAGACCTCTCAGCTATCCAATCCCTCCATTAAGAGCTTTACAATTTCCTGTAAACCCTAAAACTTTCTCCCATAAATATAACTCCTCTCACAGATTTTTATCTCCACAGGTGAGAAGCAAGCTGTCCTTGTGTGGACAGTGGCATCAATCTGCATTTGCAAACGTTAGTAAGTAAGAAAAATTTACTGAGCACTTATAGCTTGTAACAGATACTATTTTAAGACTTGGAATGCATTAATTTACATAATCCTAATAACCCTATAAAATAGCTAATATTATTATTCCCTTTTCACAGATAAGAAAACAAAGGAAGCTTAGAGAGGTTAGATTACTTACCCAAGGTTCTTCAGCTAATAAAAGGCAAAATCCAGAATTTAAACCTAGGTCTAATACACTCAAAGCTCATGCTCCTGATCACCATATTTATTGCCTCCTTGAGGGTCAGGGCAAGGCAAGATGTAGAGTACCTCACTACAGGGTCCTACTTTCAATTAATTAGGTCACACTCAGCAGCAAACAACAAGAACAAAGTAGTGTAACACTATGTAAATGTAATATCTCACATAAAAAGAGGAATATTAAAGTAAGGTGGTTTTAGGGTTGATTAATTCCGTGGCTCAGTGATATTTTCTATGATGTAAATCATTTCCAGTTCTTGCTCGGCTGTCCTTAGAGTGTTGGCTTTTGTCTTCAGCCATTTCCCTAAATGGTAGCAAGATGGCTGCAGCAGCTACTGTGTGAGCTCTGTGTGAGGAGTAGCACTCCTCACACAGTGGTGTCTGGAGGCAGAAAAAGGACTGTTTTTCTCAGTGCATTTCTTTTAAAAGTGAAGAAACCTTTCTCAGAAACCCCCCAGTAGATTTCCATTTTTACCTTATTGGCCATTCCCAAATCAATCACTGGTAAAGAGATTAGAATTACCAGGATTGACTTAAAGTAATTAAGATCCACCTGCCTAAGGTTGAGAAGGAATCGGCTTCCCCTGAAGCATACAGCTGCCTGTTCCTAAACAAAAGTGAGGTTCTTTTAGACAAGAAGGGCAGGAATGGCTGTTGGGTAGAAAACTAATAGTAACTACCACATACCCAAACCAATCCTAAGTGAAACTAGAATTATATCAACTGAGGTATTTTCTAACCACTGCCAAATACTAGTTGACAAATGCTTTCAAATCTAGTTATGTTCAAAGGCAAAATAGTAATCAATTCCAACCTTCTAGGCTTTTGGAATGAGAGGAAACTGTAGAAGCAACCAAAATAATGTTTCCACCTATCTGATGTCAAAGAAAGAAAAGCATGGTTTCTCTCTAAGTCTAGAGTCCAGACGCCAGACAAAGAGAAGGAAATATATAGAAGCCATTCTTCCAATCTCTCTGCCCTTGATCAGAAGACAAAGGACTACTTGCTGCATCAAGGGCCCAAGATGGCTCCTGAGTATGTAACTACCCATGCTTCAGAATTTCTTCTGTATTAAATCAGGTGGAAACCATTCCTGTCTATTCATTCCTAGAGATTGTTAACCTGGGACTGCCATTTCATGACTCTGATCCTTAATTTAGGGATGATAATCTCTTCTTATATTAATAAGCAGTTCTGAAATAACACATGTGAAAGTTCTCTGTGAATTTTAATTTGGTATGCAAATAGAAAGTTCTGTTCAAAGTTCCAATTTTAGCCAGGGGCATAACTTACAGCATGGAAATCAATGTAATAGGCCCCAAACTATTTGGATTTTTGAAGAGCCTTTGCCAGTGTTCTCAGAGCTTACGGTTGACAGATTAGATAATTGTTCAGAAATTTTCACTCACTGTCCTCTAATTCCATGAGTCAATCCTAGGTTTGGTTGGCCATGTGACTTTCTGTGGCCAACAGAATTAGGCTGATATGACAGTGACCTATATCTGAATCTAGGCCTTAAGAGGTCTTGCATGTTTCCGTCTGCTCTCTTGTTTTCTACCATCACCATAAGAATATACCCAGGTTATTTCTCTGGTCCAAAGAGCAGAAGTGATTAAACCAAGCCAAGTCTAGGATCAGCTAATCCCCAGGCAGCTCACCTTCAGACTTATGAATAATAATAAATATTTGTTGTTTAAAGACACTGAATTTTGGAGTAATTTGTTATATAACAGCAAACCAATATAGTGCTCAAAGTGTAGCTATATCCAACACAGAAAGCATATGAATAAATAAATTGGGCAGTCCCCCAAAACAAAGACTCCAAGCACTTTGTCCTAATTGATTTCTATTACCAGTAACACTCAAAAGTGATTTCAGGTATTTTTTCTTCTTTAGACCATGCTGCTGGAAGAACTTATTTCCCTGTCAATTCTCTCAGTACTGCTTATCCAAAACTGATCACCTGCATTGCATACTCATCTGCTCATTTAAGCAAGGGCCTGAAGAGCATGGGCTTTGTCTTACACTGAACATATCAAGATTAACAAAGTTACACAAGAAATTGCCTTACAAGTAAGAAGTGCTCGATAAACATCTGTTTAATTAAATTCTGATTCTATTTAATTACAGTGGTGTCTGATGATCTAGAATAAATGATTTTCAAGTACAGAATCTCACTACCTAAATCAGCGCGGCAAAGACAAATGCACTGATAAGATGTTTGTTGTTTGTTGCTTCCTTCCCTAATTCTACCCTTGCTTCAAGTCCCATTCCCAAGCCCAGGGAATACTCTACCTCATTGCTTTCATGATTGCTTAGGAGTACAGATATTTTCTCCCTTATTCTTCCAAGACCTTTTAGTTGAGATCACGCTGCACTGCTGGTGGTCCTAATGTCCATTCATGGAGATTTCCCTGGGTGAGTCTCTCTTTCCTCCAAGTCCTTTTTGTCTATCTAAAGGTGTTCTTTATGACAGTCTTCCTTCCATTTCCAAGTGTTCTCTAAAAGATTTCCTACTACTAGAGTATGTAATCTTTGTCTTCATCATGAAAATTTATTAATATTAATAGCTAATAAGTGTTGATTGCTTACCCCACATCAGGTCTGATATTAAATGATTTGTACACATGATATTTTTTCATCCTCCAGAGAAGCCCTTTGAGGTAGGCAGTATTATTAACTCTATTTTATAGATGAGAAAACATCAGCTTAGAATAATATATCCAAGGCTTACACAGAGAGTGAAGATTACTATCAAACCATCCATATCAACAAGTTCACATTTCCCAACAGCATTTTGTCTCTAAATCTCTATACCTGACATAGTACACATCATAATGGATACACACAATTGCCTGTCCATGAATTCTATACATCCTATCCTGAAGAGCTCTCTCACTGAGCCACAAGGTGTCTGGTTCAGTATTATTTTCTCCCTGCAAGTATTTGTAGTCTTCAAATCAATACTGACTATCCAATTGCTTCTTCATCCCAAAGGATGAAGGGGGTTAGGGACAAGTGTTTGCCTTGAACTGCAAAAGCTCTAGGAAGGGACCTTACCCTTCAAAGAATGGAAAAAATTTAGGAGGAAAAGGATCATCTCTTGTTGATGGTAGCGTTAAGTGATTTTTAACCCAGCAAAAAATACGTTAGGTTCGCCTTAAGTGCACTAAAATGTAAGTAGTTTTCTCCTTCGTGAAATAAGTATTATGCCACTTACATCACTGAGATATTATAAGAACCAGTAAGATTATATATGGTAAACTGCTTTTCAAATTTCAGAATATTCATACGTGTTAATTAGATATTAATATTCTATGCTATACAAGTTACTCTTCCAATTAATTATAATCTTCTGAAATGAAGACTTTTTCCTTTCCAGGACTCTTCTAGAGTCCTAATACTGGTCTGGGCCATCTGTTTTGCATTACTCCCTAATTTACAATGTCCTAAAGACAGCACTTATTTACAAAGTCCTTCTACAATCATTTAATGAGCACAATACAAGCACATATGACACAAACTCAAACAAACTACAGATCATATCCCAGAGATAGCACATCACACATTCAAACCATAAGCATACAATTTACCAGCACTGTAAGAAAATTCCAATTTCTTCACATCCTTGCCAACACTTATTTTCCATTTTAAAAAATTATTATTACTATGCCCACTTTAGTGAATGTGAAGTATATTTCATTGGGGTTTTTATTTGTATTTCCCTACTGACTAATGATAATTGAGCATCTATTAATATGCTTGTATTTTTGTTTTTGTGGGGTTTTTTTTTTTTTGGTTCCTTCTAGTAGACCAAGCTTATAAATAACTGGGCAGTTTTGTGACTTCAAGATCCAAGATCTTAAAACAAAAAAATTTTTTTTTCAATCTGTCCTTCCCATACCCTCTCCCCTTAGATTAGGTTCTCTTTTCTCAGCTGGAATGGTAAGGTCAGACATTCCAGAACTTCCTTCAGTCCCTTGACTTTCTTTGATGTATGCCCAGAAAGGGGCTATCCTAAGAAGCAAAGAAGGAACTTGAAGTGGTCAAGATACCAGAGATCCAAAAAAGATAAACAGAAGATTTGGTAGGGAAGAAGAGTAGGAATAGGGAGAAGTATAGAGTCTATGAACTAGGCAAATGTGGAAGACTGGAGCTGTTCCAGTCTATCTCTTTTAAGTTTCTGTATAGCTTTATTGAGGCACAATCAATATACAATAAACAACATATAAAGTATACAATTTGATAAATTTTAAAATAAGTATATATATATATATATATATATAAGAAACCATTACTACAGTCAAGATAATGTACATATTCATCATCCCTGAAAGTTTCCTTGTGCCCCTTGGTAATCCTACTCTCTTGTACCCAGGCAACCATTGATCTAATTTTTGTTGCTGTCAATTAGTCTACATTTTGTACAATTTTCCATAAATAGAATCATGTTTAATGTAACTTATCTAAATAATAAATTTATCCTAGTAATTTCTTGCTCCATGTATTTTGAAGCTCTGTTATTAGGTACATACAAATTTAGTATGGTTATATTTTCTTGGTAAATTGATCCTTTTATCACTATGTAATATCCTTCTTTATCCCTGGTAATTTTCTTTTCTCTTAAATCCACTTTGTCTGATATTAATGTGCCTCTGCAAATTTCTTTTTATTAGTGTTTTCACAATACACAGTCAGCCTTCCATATCCATGAGTTTTGCGTCCACGGATTCAACCAACTGCATATAGAAAATACTACACAATCTGCAGTTGGTTGAATCTACAGAATACAAAACCTGCGGATTTAGAGGTCTGACTGTAAGGGACTTGAACAACCTTAGATTTTGGTATCCATGTGCAGGCGGTCCTGGAACCACTCAGATACTGGGAATGACTGTAATTTTTTCCATCCTTTTAGGGGTTTTTTTGTGGTAAAATATGCATAACAAAATTATCATTTCTATTGCTACTCCTCCATTGCTGATCTTCTAAGTTTCCTTCTGGTACCATTTCCCTTCTGTCTGAAGAACTCACTGTAGCAGTTTTTTAATACGTTTCCAAGAAATGAATTATTTTCATTAGTTTGAGAATGTCTTTATTTCGCCTTTTCTCTGAAGGATATTTTCATCTGATACAGTTTGGAGTTGAGAGTTCTTTTCTTTCAGCACTTTAAAAATGTTGTTCCACTTCTTTCTGGCCATCATGGTTTCCGATAAGAAACCTACAATTATTTGAATTGCAGTTCTCCTGTAAATAATATATGATTTTTCCCTGGCTGCTTTGAAGATTTTTTCTTTCTTTAAGTTTTCAGCAGATTGATTATGAGGTAGACAGTATAGATTTCTTTATGTTTATACTATTTGGAGTTCTCTGAACTTCTTGAATCTGCAGGATTATGTCTTCCTTCAAATGAAATAAGTTTCAGACATTATTTCTTTAAATATTTTTTCTGCATTACACTTCTCTTGCTCTCCGAGACTCTGATGACACAAATGTTAAACACTTTGGGATCCTCAGATCCTTGAGGATCTGTTAAATTATTATTCAATCTTTTTTTTTTTTTTTTGCGGTATGCGGGGCTCTCACTGTTGTGGCCTCTCCCGTTGCAGAGCACAGACTCCAGACGCGCAAGCTCAGCGGCCATGGCTCACGGGCCCAGCCGCTCCGCGGCATGTGGGATCCTCCCGGACCGGGGCACAAACCCGTGTCCCCTGCATCGGCAGGCGGAGTCTCAACCACTGCGCCACCAGGGAAGCCCTATTCAATCTTTTTTATCTCTTTTGTTCAGATTGGATAGTTTCTCTTGATCTATTTTCACATTCACTGATACTTTCATCTGTCATCGCCACTCTGCTATTAAACCTCTGCAGTTAGTTTTTTATTTCAGTCAGTATATTTTTCAGTTCTAAAATTTCCATTTGCTTCTACTTTATATTTTCTATTTCTTCACTGAGACAGTCTATATTTCCATTTATTTTAAGAGTGTCCACCTTTATTTGTTGGAGAATTATTATAATAGCTACCTTAAAGTTTTTGTCAGATAATTCCAACATCTGTGTCATCCTGTCATTTGCATCTGTTGATGCAAGTTGAGATTTTCCTGGTTATTTGTATGCGGAATAATTTTGGATATATCCTAGATATTTTGAATAATATGATATAAGACTCTGGGTCTTGTTCAGTTCTATGGAGAATACTGATATTTTTGTTTTAGTAGTCAATCAACACAGATGAGTTCAGGCCAGAGTCCAAACCAGTCCTCCATAGGTTATGGTTTCAATGAGAGTTCTGTTTTCAAAGCCTTTATAGTGCTATTTAATAATATTCTGCATGTGTGTCTCCCCAGCCCCTCTGACAAGCACAGTACTGCATCAGTGGTATAGTTCTCAGTTGAGTTCTGATAGTTTTTAATATGGTTTTTAGGATCAGATTCATGAATACCCAGCTCAGCGATGAGCCTTTGAGCACATAAATAACTCAGTTACTCTCCTGAGCCCCTCCCTTTGAACTAGTTTGATTCTTTTGATGCCTGCTTTTTAGTTTTGTTGAGCAGGACCAGAGCAACCTTTGATCCAATACTGATTTTACCCCACCAATGAGGGAATACCCTTATGAGTAATTTATCCAGTGTCCCATTAATTATGAGGCTTTTAACTATGGCTGGTGAGAATACTAGCTATTCCCAGATCTGTGTAAACTCCACATATTATTCCTTCTGCTTCTTTGGGGTAGATATTCCTGGCTTCTGACAGTTTCAGCACATACATGTGCTGGTCAATAATCAGCTGAAAACTCAGTGGGGACACTCTGAATATCTTTGAAGCTATCTCTGTATACAGATGTAAACTCTAGCCACCTTGGCCTTCCTGGACTCCTAGTTCAATCTCCTCATCTCAGGGAAACCAAGGAGGGAGGTTTCCTGCTCTTTCTATTGAAGACTGGAAATTTTCTACAAGCAGTAAGCTAGTGCAATTATAGAGCTTATCTCATTTGTTTTCTTTTCTCTGAGATCACTGTCCTGAGCTACCATAGCTATGCTATGCTATGTCTTCATAACTTTTTTTTCATGTATTTTGCCTGGTATGGTAGATATTTCAGGTGAGGAGATAAATCCAGTCCCTATTACTCCCTCTTGGTCAAAAGCAGAAGTCCCCAATCTTTTTTGATAGCAAGCTCCATGTTCTGACCATGAAGAACAGTGACGAAGAATGAAGATTAAGAATGACAGTGAATTGAGGCCAGAGTGTTGGGAATCTAGATAACATGGGTTCTAAAGTGCAATATAATGGCAAAAACAAGGTCAATTAACAAAGGAAGGTAGAATTAAGTCCAATATGGTAGCTGAAGTCAGCAAAGATTTGGAAATCATAGGAAGATAAGAGAGCATGGACATTCAATGAGAAAATGTTCTGGAAAAGGTCCCCACAACATGATTGCTCTGTGAGGGCAAGGACTTTGTCTTAGTCACTGGTATATGGGCTAGACACTGTTCTAGGTTCTCAATAAACATTTATGTTGAATGAATATTTGCTGAATTAATATAGTTGAGGCTAACCCTCCATTATTTCCCCTTGAATATATAGAAGTGGGGTAATGAGAGTTATGTGTAGAAGATATATCTGGTTTCACTTGAAAGCTAGTTTTTGGTTAATTAGAGAAGCTGAAGGAAGAAATAAGAATATGTTTAACAAGAAGGAATTTGCCCAAAATAGAACAAGAACCCTTGGAAGAATTTTCAACTTTCACCCCTCTTAGCCGTCCAAGGCTTAAGAGAGAATAATAATTTCTTGAGCATTCTTCAATTATAAGATGAGTTTAGATGTAGCATAGTCATAGTCCCCTTCTTTGTTCTAAATTAACATCACCAAGGAAACTAATATACTATTTGTTCTTAAATAGTCTAGTTCTTTGAATTCTGCATGTCAAAAACATGAAACCAGTGTGTTAGGAGTAAAAATACATTAATGCAAAATAAAAGGCACACATATAAACACAGAAAATAAGATGCCAAAAGCTGGTTTTCCAATGTGAAGAACTGTCCATGTGGGTGGACCATGTCAGTTGTCCTAGTTTTCCTACTCCAACAGTTATTTCATATAACCTTATGCAATATCTCCTGAGAACCTAAAATTTATACTAGGTCCTAAAGAAATTAGAAAAATAATTCAGAAAGTCCCTATCATACGGAGTTTATAAATACTCAAACTTCCATAATACATGACACGGTATTTTAACCTCTCTGTGACAAATTCCGTCCAAGAATAAGAAGAGGACACTTCATGTAAGGAGACAGAATTTCAGCTGGGACTTGAAAAATGCTTAAAACTTCTGTAGGCTAAGATGGAGGAAGGATGGGAGGGAATTCTACGTAGAGGTAGGCATAGAAAGGAAAAGGTATGGACCAGTTGTATGGACCAGAAAACAACCAGTTTTGATAATACTTGGATTATTTATAGGGTACTACTGGGAGGCAAAACAGGGAAGGCTGTGAAAGTCCCGAAATCCAAGGTTAAACAATTTGAAGTTAAGTCACTAGGTCCATTCTCTAAGGTAAATGTGACATATTGGCAATGAAATAGGAATAGGCTCAGCATTTTTTAGGCTTATGTAGAGAATGCCAGAAGTTCAAATATGGCAAGGTATTGGTGATTTTTGCTCCTGGGATTTCCAGTATCTTATTAAGTATGAAAGCAATCACAACATTCACAAAATATGCACGAATCAACCTAGGCTTTTAGCCTTAGTTTGAATATCTTCATCAATCACACCACATATATCTGGCTAAAGTATAAGCACAATAAACTTAATCTCCACTTGCCACATCATAAATAAGACATTTTAAAGGTGTTTTTCATAGATACTGATGAAAGTTTGGAGCACATCATAAGAAAGTGAGAAACAGCTGTTATATCTAGATTCAGCAGACACACATTTGCACATAGGGCAATGTTTAGAAAATGTCTTCAACCTGTTCCATTACTTCTTGAGAGCATGAGGTCCCCATTCTGTTCACCCACTGCTTGAAAAATAAGATGGAGAGAAAAAAAAAATCAGCACATAAGAAACTTTGGGTTTACAAAAGCTGAAAACACACCATTCTCTAATCATTAAAAATCAATCTTCAAAGTGAATACCATGGAACCTTAAGGATTCCATTTAAGTACCTCAGTATCCCCACATACTCTCTCTCCCATATACTTCAAATTCATGTTTACCTATTTTAACATATATTTATGTCTCTGCTTTTTAAAAGTTTTTAAAAATTCTATAGTGGGATGAACACTTATTGATGTAGAAGAATTATCTTGCCACTTACATCCTTTTTCTATTTCTGCTGTAACAAACTACTGCACATTAAGTGGCTTAAACAATACAAATTTATTACCTTATATTACTAGCAGTAAGAAATATGAAATGGGTCTCGCTGGGCTAAAATTAAGGTGTTAACAGGGCTGCATTCCTTTCTGGAAGCTCTACAGGAGAATCCACTTCCTTGTTTTTTCTGGCTTCTAGAGGCCACTCACATTCCTTGGCTCATAAACTCCTTCCTCCATCTTCAAAACAAACAACAGTAGGTCACATCTAATCTCTCTGACTTACACCTGCACTTTGGTCTTCCTTTTTAAAGGATCCTTATGATTACACTGAGTCCACCCAGACAATTCAGAACAACTACCCTATCTTAAGATCAACTGATTAGGAACCTTAATTCCATCTGCAACTTAAATTCTCCCTTGCCATACAAGATGACATATTCACAGTTCCAAGGGAACTCAACAATAAAATAAACAAACAATCCAATTTCAAAAATGAGCAAAAGACATGAAAGATATATAGATGGCAAACATGAAACACATGAAAAAATATTCACTATCACCAGCCATTAGAGAAATGCAAATTAAGACCATGATGATATCACCACATACCTATTAGAGCAGCTAAAATAAAAATAGTAACATTACTATAAGCTGGCAGGAATGCACAGAAACATTGCCATTAAGAGTATAAAATGGTACAGTCTCTCTGAAAAATAGTTCAGTAGTTTCTTAAAAAATTAAATGTACACTCACCATATCACCAAGCAACTGCATTCCTGGACATTTATCCCAGAATGAAAACTATGTCCACACAAAAAAATCTTTACAAAATTGTTCACAGATTAGCTGCAATAGCCAAAAACTGGAAATGACCAAAATGTCCTATAATAGGTGAATGATTAACTGAACCATGGTACATCCATGGTGGCACAATGGAGTAGGTGTGACTATGAAGGGGTAACACAAAGAGATCTTTGTGGTGATAGAACAGTTATGTACCTTGATTGTGGTGACAGTGACAAAAATCTACCCATGTGATAAAATGACACTGAACTATACACACACTTCACACCAATGTCCATTTCCTGCCTTTGATATTATACTATAGTTATGTAATATGTAGCTAGTGGGAAAACTAGATGAAAGGTACCCAGGACCTCTCTGTACTACCTTTGCAACTTCGTATATATCATTAATCACTAAAACTTTCTCAAATGAAAGGTTTTTAAAAATCAAATCATATCATAAATTCAAGACCCTCTACCAACTGCTCCCCTCTTTCATTCAATCACTTTTCTATGCTACAAGATGACACTAGACTTGAAAAGAAATCAACTAATCTAGGAGTTATAAACTGGAAGCCCATGGGCTGGATTTGGTCAACAGACTTGCTTTAATTTAACAGTATTAATTCTTTTTTTATTTCAAAGTCTTTGGAGGGAGCATATGAGCTCTAGTTCACCAGTTTCTACTCCTTTATAATCTTATGCCCTGTGTTCCATTCATTTAAATGCTTGTATAATACTTAAAGACATTTGAGTTTGCCACTCTCACTAATCTTTTAAAATAGTGTGAAGCAGAGATCTGAAGTGGTAACATGAAATGTTCAAAGCCATAGGTTTCTGATTCCAGCCAGTGCTCTACCTACTCTTCAAGTTATTTCACCTCCTGTGTTAGTCATTCTCTCATTCTAACAGAGTAAACATCTAGATCTATGTTTCACTCCCTTACTTGCTGTCTCAAGTAACACACCAACCATGTCTAGCCTCTATTAAAATGGGAATACTTACCTTTCCCAATTCACAGAACTATTGGAATAATCAAGCAAGACAGTGCATGTAAAATCTATACAAATGAAAGACAGTAAATACATATATTTCCCATTTCCTCTCTAAAGTGGCAGGTACTCTGGGCCATGATTCTGTGTTTGGCCTTTCCAAGTAGAGTATAGCTTTAGCAAGATCATCATATTGCTATGGGTTATAGCAGGTCCAAGCTAGGGACAGCAGCACAGAAAAAAAGAGCAAGTTCAATGGAAGTGGGCTCTGGGAGTCTTGGAATTAAACAGTAGAAAAGGAAAGTTAATGCTAAGAGTGGAAGGAAGAAAAGAAAAGGAAGAAAGTTGGCTCTTTCAACCAGTTGCCTTATTTCTGACCTCGCCAAACTAAAAAACTAAAGAGTCAGGGTTGTACTTTAATTATATCTTAAATATATTTACTTATCCTTAATTATTCTTCAAAATGATTTTCAAGTGTAAATGTCTACCTCCATCCCTTAAAAACCACATACTAGATTCAACTGTTGTTAACTGTAAAATATGTATTCTTCCACAATGTTTTCCTATGAGTAATATATATATATGCATATATATATACATATGCATTCACATATATTTTTTTCTTTTTGAAAAAATTAGATCATGCTTTACAGATGTTCTTCAAATTGCATTTTTCATTTAAATATATATCACAGGTAATTTGCTGTACCAACACATATAGTTTTACTGCATTCCTTTTAATAGCTGTATGTATTTCAACTGAATAGATGTACCAAATTTATCTAATCATTCTATTAATGTGCATATACTAGTAATTTGCTATTTTAAACTATGGTACAAAGAAAATATATATTAAAATACTCATGGAATTATTTCTATAAGGTAGGGTCCTGGATTTAGGATTGCTAAGAATGTGCCTCTTAAATTTTATACCAATTTATATTCCTACTAGCAGTGCCCATTTTCACACGTTTATCAACTTTTTGCCTTTTTTATTTCACATCCATTTTCTTCAATCTGTTGTTCATCTTTTAACTTTATATAGTATTTTGTAAAACAAAAGTATTCTGATGTAGTGAAATCTGCCAATTATTTCCTTTATTAGCAATAAGTTCTATGAGTTGTAGAGATATACCCAAAATTGTAAAAATAATTCTTCCACATTTTTGTAACATTTCTATAGCTACAAAAGGAGTTTGTATATTAAATTTTCAATTCATCCAGAATTTATTTTTGTACACTATATGAAGTATAAAATTAAATCTAAATTTATTTTCTTGAAGTTACCTACTCTGGAACTCAGTACAATTTATTAACTCTATCATTCTTCATTGATCTGAAATGTCACAACCTTTTTAATATATTAAATTCCCATATACAATTACTTGTTTCTTTAGACTCTTCTTCTAGGCCACTGATCTTCTTCACCTATCTGGTATTTTAAAATTTTTACCATTATAAATTTCTCAGATACTCTCATATACTTATTATAAATAAGCTTTAAAATCAACATGTCAAATTTCATCCCCCAAAACCCTCTTGGGATTCAGATTTATAATTGTCATACTAATGGTGGGACAAACATATTATTATGTGTCACCTAATATGATGAAAGGTGAAATACATGGCATTTGGGAAGAAATAACATTTAGTCTTCCTCTCCAAAAATATGGTGTGCTTATATTTTATTCAAATCTAGTTTTATGAACTTCAATAAAACTTTATTGTTTTTTAAATTTAGATTTCATGTCTTTCTGATTAAATTTATTTCAATTTTAGACCAAATTAACTTTAAAATGCTTATACCTAGATGTAGTCTAGCTTGAAATTAAAACAATAAAGGGACTTCTTTGGTGGTCCAGTGGTTAAGACTCCATGCTTCCACTGCAGGGGGTGCAGATTCAATAACTGGTTGAGGAACTAAGTTCCCACATGCCACGTGGCATGGCCTAAATAAATAAGCAAACAATAAAGAAAAATCCTTAAAATCATTCAAGCAATAACAAATTATACAAAGGAACAAAAGTCATATTTCTTCTCTACAACACCAAATGCAACACAGCCACATATTACAAAATTTAAGGAGAAATGACTGGGATCACAAATTTTTATACCAAGTCAACTTGTCATCTGTATGTAAATAAAACAGGAAGATATTCATGGACTAATATAATAATTCACTCAACTATAACCTTTAAAATATCTTGCAGACATAAACCTATAGACTGAAAGAAGAATGGAATAAATTCAGTAATATGGATAAGGATCTTAAAATATCAAGACAAGTAAGGCTTCCAGCTATGGTGGGAAAAGAGATCAGCAAACACTCTCCCCCAAAAGCAATGTCAGTTGATGCAAGTGACAGACTAGCCAGAACTGAGCAAGGTTAGCCTGGAAATGAAAGAGACATTGAAGAGCTACATAAACTCATCACATACCCCTGGCCAAAAGGCACGTACAGACGATAGTTCAAAGTAACAATTATAAATATATTTGAAGGATTTTTGAAAAGTTTATTCAAGAAGTTCAAGAGAAATATGAGGATAATTATTCAACAAACAGAAAATAGCAAGAGAGAAATACAAAATATTAAAAATAGCTATATGGAAATTCTAAAGTTGAAAAGAATAATAACTATAATGAAAAATTCATTAAATGGGCTCAACAGCAAACTTGAGATAGCAGGAGAATGAACCAGTGAACTAGCAGATAGAGCACTAGAAACTATCCAATATGAAGGAGAGAGAAAAAAAAAGATTGAAGAAAGGTGAGGAAAGTCTCAGAGACCTGTAAGACAACCTCAATCATATCAACAGACTGTAAAGAAAACCTCAGAGGAGAATAAAGAGGAAAGGGACAGAAAAATAAGAGCTGAAAAAGGCCCCCAAATGATGAAAGACATTAATATAAATATCAAAAAAGTGAAAGGACACCCAAGTAAGATAAACACATAAATCTAGACACACCATAGTCAAATATTGAAACCCAAAGGCAAAGAGAAAATTTTCAAAGTAACAAGAGAAAAACTATCCATCATACAAAGAACAAATTACCATTAAAAGTGACCCTAATCAGAAACAGTAGAGGACAGAAGGAAGTGGAATGACATAAAATGCTGGGAAGAAAAACACTACCAACCAAAGTTTCCATATCCACCAAAACTATACTATAAATGTGAAGGTAAAATAAAGATATACTCAGATAAACACCATAAAAGAAAAAAAAATTGATCAACAGGATTTCATCATAAAAACTTTTGCTCTTCAAAAGACACATTTAAGAATGAAATTAGAACACTCCCTAACACCGGACACAAAAATAAACTCGAAATGGATTAAAGACCTAAAAGTAAGGCCACACACTATAAAACTCTTAGAGGAAAACATAGGCAGAAGAGTCTCTGACGTAAATCGCAGCCAGATCTTTTTTGACCCACCTCCTAGAGCAATGAAAATAAAAACAAAAATAAACAAATGGGACCCAATTAAACTTAAAAGCTTTTGCACAGAAACAGAAACCATAAACAAGATGAAAAGACAACCCTCAGAATGGGAGAAAATATTTGCAAACAAAGCAACTGACAAAGGATTAATCTCCAACATATACAAACAATTCATGCAGCTCAACATCAAAAAAACAAACAACCCAATCAAAAAATGGGCAGAAGACCTAAAGAGACTTTTCTCCAAAGAAGACATACAGATGGCCAACAAACACATGAAAATATGCTCAAAATCACTAATTATTAGAGAAATATAAATCAAAACTACAATGAGGTCTCATCTCACACGGGTCAGAATGGCCATCATCAAAAAATCTACAAACAGACAACTAACTGCTGAACAACCTTTGACAGGAAGACACAGGAACTCAACAAAAAAGATACCCCACATCCAAAGACAAAGGAGAAGCCACAAAGGAGGAGCACAATCACAAAAAATCAAATCCCATAACCGCTGGGTGGGTGACTCACAAACTGGAGAACAATTATACCACAGAAGTACACCCACTAGAGTGAAGGTTCTGAGCCCCACAATAGCCTTCCTAACCTGGGGGTCTGGCAACGGGAGGACATATTCCCAGAGAAACAGATTTTGAAGGCTAGCAGGATTTGATTTCAGGACTTCAACAGGACTAGAGCAAAGAGAGACTCCACTCTTGGAGGGCACACACAAAGTAGTGTGTGCATCAGAACACAGGGGGAAGGAGCAGTGACCCCATAGGAGACGGAACCACACTTACCTGCTAGTGTTGAAGGCTCTTCAGCAGAGGTGGAGGACAGCTGTGGCTCACCACAGGGATAAGGACACTGGCAGCAAAAGTTCTGGGAAGTACTTCTTGGTGTGAGCCCTCCCAGAGTCCACCATGAGCCCCATCAAAGAGCATCTAGGCTCCAGTGCTGGGTCACCTTAAGCCTAACAACCAACAGAGAGGAAACTCAGCCCTACCCATCAGCAGAAAAGAGGATTAAAGTCTACTGAGCTCGGCCCACTGGAGCAACACCCAACTCTACCCACCACCAGTCCCTCCCATCAGGAAGCTTGCACAAGCCCCTCAGATATCCTCGTCCATAAGAGGGCAGAAAACAGAAGCAAGAAGAACTACAATCCTGCAGCTGGTGGAACATAAACCACATTCAGAGAAAGAAAGACAAAATGAAAAAGCAGAGTACTATGTACCAGGTAAAGGGACAAGATAAAAACCCCAGAAAAACAACTAAATGAAGTGGAGATAGGCAACTTGCCAGAAAAAGAATTCAGAATAATGATAGTGAAGATGATTCAGCATCTTGGAACAAGAATGGCAGCAAAGAACGAGAAGATGCAAGAAATGTTTAACAAAGACCTAGAAAAATTAAAGAACAAACAATTAAAAGGATTAAAGAAAAAAGAGAGACGAACAATACAATAAGTGAAATGAAAAATACACTAGAAGGAACCAACAGCACAATAACTGAGGCAGAGGAACGGATAAGTGACCTGGAAGACAGAATGGTGGAATTCACAGCCGCAGAGCAGAATAAAGAAAAAAGAAGGAAAAGAAAAGAAGACAGCCTGAGGGACCTCTGGGACAACATTAAACACACCAACATTTGCATTATATGGATCCAAGAAGGAGAAGAGAGAGAGAAAGGACCTGATAAAATATTTGAAGAGATTATAGTTGAAAATTTCCCTAATATGGGAAAGGAAATAGCCTCCAAATCCAGAAGCACACAGAGTCCCAGGCAGGTTAAACCCAAGTAGAAACACGCCGAGACACATAGTAATCAACTTGACAAAAATTAAAGAAAAAGAAAAATTATTTAAAGCAACAAGGGAAAAACAACAAATAACATACAAGGGAATCCCCATAAGGTTAAAAGCTGATTTCTCATCAGAAACTCTACAAGCCAGAAGGGAGTGGCACAATACATTTTAAATGATGAAAGGGAAGAACCTACAACCAAGATTACTCTACCTGGCAAGGATCTCATTCAGTTTCAATGCAGAAATCAAAAGCTTTACAGACAAGCAAGAGCCAAGAGAATTCAGCACCACCAAACCAGCTCTACAACAAATGTTAAAGGAACTTCTCTAAGGCAGGAAACACAAGAGAAGGAAAAGACCTACAATAACAAACCCAAAACAATTAAGAAAATGGTAATAGGAACATACATATCAATAATAACCTTAAATGGGAATGAATTAAATACTCCAACCAAACACACAGGTTTGCTGAATGGATACAAAAACAAGACCCATATATATGCTGTCTACAAGAGACCCACTTCAGACCTAGGGACGCATACAAAATGAAAGTGAGCGGATGGAGAGAGATATTCCATGCAAATGGAAATCAAAAGAAAGCTGGAGTAGCAATACTCATATCAGATGAAATGGACTTTAAAATAAAGAATGTTACAAGAGACAAGGAAGGACACTATATAATGATCAAGGGATCAATCCAAGAAGAAGATATAACAATTATAAACATATATGCACCCAACATAGAAGCACCTCAATACATAAGGCAAATGCTAACAGCTATAAAAGAGGAAATCGACAGCAGAACAGTAATAGTGTGGGACTTTAACACCTCACTTATACCAATGGACAGATCATCCAGACAGAAGATTAATAAGGAAACACAAGCCTTAAATGACACAGAGACCAGATAGATTTAATTGATATCTACAGGACATCCCATCAGAAAACAGATTACACTTTCTTCTCAAGTGCACACAGAACATTCTCCAGGATAGATCACATCTTGGGTCACAAATCAAGCCTCGGTAAATTTAAGAAAATTGAAATCATATCAAGCACCTTTTAAGCCACAACCCGATGAGATTAGAAATAAATTACAGGGAAAAAAAACTAAAAAACACAAACACACGAAGGCTAAACAATACGTTACTAAATAACTAAGAGATCATTGAAGAAATCAAAGAGGAAATCAAAAAATACCTAGAGACAAATAAAAACAACAACACGATGATCCAAAACCTCTGGCATGAAGCAAAAGCAGTCTAAGAGGGAAGTTTATGGCAATATAATCCAACCACAAGAAACAAAAATCTTAAATAAACAATCGAACCATACACCTAAAGAAACTGAAGAAGAACAAACGAAACCCAAAGTTAGTAGAAGGAAAGAAATCATAAAGATCAGAGCAGAAATAAATGAAACAGAAACTAAGAAAACAACAAAAACGATCAATAAAACTAAAAGCTAGTTTGTTGGTAAGATAAACAAAATTGATAAAACTTTAGCCAGACTCATCAAGAAAAAGAGGGAGAGGACTAAAATCAATAAAGTTAGAAATGAAAATGGAGAAGTTCATGGACACCGCAGAAATACAAAGCATTGTAAGAGACTACTACAAGCAACTCTAGGCCAATAAGATGGACAACCTGGAAGAAATGGACAAATTCTTAGAAAGGTATAACCTTCCAAGACTGAACCAGGAAGAAATAGAAAATATGAAGACACTAATCACAAGTAATGAAATTGAAACTGTGATTAAAAATCTTCCAACAAACAAATGTCCAGGATCAGATGGCTTCATAGATGAATTACATCAAACATTTAGAGAAGAGCTAAAACCTTTCCTTCTCAAACTCTTCCAAAAAACTGTAGAGGAAGGAACACTCCCAAACTCATTCTACAAGGCAACCATCACCCTGACATCAAAACCAGACAAAGATATTACAAAAAAAAGAAAATGACAGACCAGTATCACTGACAAACACAGATGCAAAAATCCTCAACAAAATACTAGCAAACAGAATCCAACAAAACATTAAAAGGATCATACACCATGATCAAGTGGGATTTATCCCAGGGATGCAAGGATTCCTCAATAAACGCAAATCAATCAACATGATATACCATATTAACAAATTGAAGAATAAAAACCATATGATCATCTCAATACATGCAGAAAAGCTTTTGACAAAATTCAACACCCATTTATGATAAAAACTCTCCAGAAAGTGAGCATGAGGGAAACTACCTCAACATAATAAAGGACATATATGAAACCCACAGCAAACATCATTCTCGATGGTGAAAAACTGAAAGCATTTCCTCTAAGATCAGGAATAGGACAAGAATGTCCACTCTCTCCACTATTAATGAACATAGTTTTGGAAGTCCTAGCCATAGGACTGATTGCAGAGAAGAAAAAGAAATAAAAGGAATAAGTAAGGAAACACAAGCTTTAAATGATACATTACACAAGATGGACTTAATTGATATTTATAATATGGATCAAACATTAAAATAAAAGGGAAATTAAAAAGTATCTTAAGAGAAACAAAAATGGAAAAAAATCAAAACCCATGGGATGCATAAATAATAGTTCTAAGAGACATTTATACCTATAAATGCATATATGAACTAAATAGAAAGATATCAAATAAAGAACCTAACTTTATACCTCAAAGAACTTGAAAAAGAATAAAGTGAGCCCAAAGTTAGCAGAAGGAAGGGAATAATAAAGATTAGAACAGAAATAAACTAGAGAACAGAAAAGGAATAGAAAAGATTTTATAAACTAAGAGTTGGCTCCTTGAAAAGATACACAAAATTGGCAAACCTTTAGATAAGACTTATGAGGAAAAAGGAGAGAGAACCAAAATTTACAGAACTATAAATGAAAGAGGAGACATTACAACTGATACCTCAGAAATAGAAAGGATCATAAGAGGCTACTATGAACATATGTATGCCAACCTACTGGACAACCTAGAAAAGCTAGATACATTTCTAGAAATTAGAGCCTACCAAGACTGAATCAGGAAAAACAGCAAGTCTAAACAGACCAATTACTAGTAAGGAGATTGGATCAGTAACAAAAACAAAACAAAACAAAGCAAACAAACAAACAAAAACTACTGTCAACAAATAAAAGCCCAGGGCTAGGTGGCTTCACTGATGAATTTTACTAAACATTTAAGAAGAATTAATACCAATCCTTCTCAAAATCTTCCAAAAAGTTAAAGAGAAAGGAACACTCCCAAACTCAGTATACAAGGCCAGTGTTACCCTGATACTAAAGCTAGAGGAGGACACTACAAGAAAACTAAGACCAGTATCTCTGATGAACATAGATGCAAAAATCCTCAACGAAATAGTAGCAAACAGAATCCAGCAGCACATTAAAAGGATCATACACCATGATCAAGTAGGGTTTATCCCAGAAATGCAAGGATTCCTCAGTATACGCAAATCAATCAACGTGATACACCATATTAACAAATGGAAGGAGAAAAAGCGTATGACCATTTCAATAAATGTAGAGAAAGCTTTCAACAAAATTCAACACCCATTTCTGATAAAAGCCCTGCATTCTATACACTAATGATGAAAAATATGAAAGTGAAATTAAGAAAACACTCCATTTACCACTGCAACAAAAAGAATAAAATATCTTGGAATAAACCTACCGAAGCAGACAAAAGACCTCTATACAGAAAATTATAAAACACTGATGAAAGAAATTAAAGATGATACAAACAGATGGAGAGATATACCATGTTCTTGGATTGGAAGAATCAACATTGTGAAAATGACTCTACTACCCAAAGCAATCTACAGATTCAATGCAATCCCTATCAAATGACCACTGGCATTTTTTTCAGAACTAGAACCAAAAATTTCACAATTTGTATGGAAACACAAAAGACCCCGAATAGCCAAAGCAATCTTGAGAACGAAAAATGGAGCTGGAGGAATCAGGCTCCCTGACCTCAGACTATACTACAAGGCTACGGGAATCATGACAGTATGGTACTGGCACAAAAACAGAAATATAGATCAATGGAACAGGATAGAAAGCCCAGAGATAAACCCACACACATATGGTCACCTTTTCTTTGATAAAGGAGGGAAGGATATACAGTGGAGAAAAGACAGCCTCTTCAATAAGTGGTCCTGGAAAACTGGACAGGTACATGTAAAAGTATGAAATTAGAACACTCCCTAACACCACACACAAGAATAAACTCAAAATGGGTTAAAGACCTACATGTAAGGCCAGACACTATCAAACTCTTCGAGGAAAACATAGGCAGAACACTCTATGACATAAATCACAGCAAGATCCTTTTTGACCCACCTCCTAGAGAAATGGAAATAAAAACAAAAATAAACAAATGGGACCTAATGAAACTTAAAAGCTTTTGCACAGCAAAGGAAACCATAAACAAGACCCAAAGACAACCCTTAGAATGGGAGAAAATATTTGCAAATGAAGCAACTGACAAAGGATTAATCTCCAAAATTTACAAGCAGCTCATCAGCTCAATAACAAAAAAACAAACAACCCAATCCAAAAATGGCCAGACGACCTAAATAGACATTTCTCCAAAGAAGATATACAGATTGCCAACAAGCACATGAAAGAATGCTCAACATCGTGGAGAAAAGGGAACCCTCTTGCACTGTTGGTGGGAATGTAAATTGATACAGCCACTATGGAGAACAGTATGGAGGCACCTTAAAAAACTACTAATAGAACTACCATACGACCCAGCAATCCCACTACTGGGCATATGCCCTGAGAAAACCATAATTCAAAAAGAGTCATGTACCACAATGTTCACTGCAGCTCTATTTACAATAGCCAGGACATGGAAGAAACCTAAGTGTCCATCAACAGATGAATGGATAAAGACGATGCGGCACATATATACAATGGAATATTACTCAGCCATAAAAAGAAACAAAATTTAGTTATTTGTAGTGAGCTGGATGGACCTAGAGTCTGTCATACACAGTGAAGTAAGTCAGAAAGTGAAAAACAATATCGTATATTAACACATATATGTGGAATCTAGAAAAATGGTATAGAGATCTTATTTGTAAAGCAGAAATAGAGGCACAGACGTAGAGGACAAATGTATGGATACCAAGGGGGAAAGGGTGAGGTGGTGGGATGAATTGGGAGATTGAGATTGACATATATACACTACTACTTATAAAATAGATAACTAATGAGAGCATACTGTATAGCACAGGGAATTCTACTCGGTGCTCTGTGGTGACCTAAATGAAAAGGAAATCCAAAAATAGGGGATATATGTATACGTATGGCTGATTCACTTTGCTGTACAGCAGAAAATGACACAGCAGTGTAAATCAACTATACTCCAATTTTTTAAAAAAGACACATTTAAGAAAATTTTTTGGAAAATAAGTTACAGACTAGGAGAAGGTATTTTTCACAAATTACTTATCTGATAAAGGACTTGTACCCAGAATATATAAAGAACTCTCACAACTCAATAGCAACATGAACAATCCAATCAGAATACAAGCAAAAGATCTGAATGGACATTTTGCCATATACAAATGGCTAATAAGCACATGAAAAGATGAAAAATATCACTAGTCACTAGAGAAGTGTAAATAACCACGGGATACCACTTCACACCCACTACAATGTCAATACAGACATACTTCAGAGATACTGCAGATTTGGTTCCAGACCACTGCAATAAAGCAAATATCGCATTAAAGCAAGTCACATGAATTTTTTGACTTCCCAATGCATATAAAATTTATGTTTATACTGTAGTCTATTAATTGTGTAATAGCATTATGTCTTAAAAAAACAATGTACATACTTAATTAGAAATACTTTAGTGCTGAAAAAAAAGCTAATCATCATCTAAGCCTTCAGCAATTCTTAATCTTTTTCCTGGTGGAGGGTCTTGCTTTGGTGTTGATGGCTGCTGACTGATGAGGGTGGTGACTGCTGAAGGTTGGGATGGCTGGGGTAATTTCTTAAAATAAGACAATGAAGTCTGCTGCATTGATTGACTCTTCCTTTCACTTGAACACTTAGGGGCCATTTTAGGGTTATTAATTGGCCTAATTTCAATATTGGTACGTCTCAAGGAACAGAGAGGCCCAAAAAGAGGGAGAGAGAGCAGGGGAAACATTTGGTCAGTGGAGTAATGAGCACACACCATACATGTATCAATTAAGTTTGTCATTTTGTATGGGAACAGTTTGTGGCACCCCAAAACAATTACAATAGTAGCTTCAAAGATCACTGATCACAGATCACCATAACAAATATAATAATAGTGAAAAAGTCTGAAATATTGCAAGAATTTCCAAAATGTGACACAGAGACATGAAGTGAGCAAATGCTGTTGGAAAAATGGCACCAATAAACTTGCTCAACACAAGGTTGCCATGAACTTTCAATCTGTAAAAAACACAGTATCTGTGAAGTGCAGTAAAGTGAAGCACAATGATATGAAGGTATGCCTGTAATTAAAAAGACTGACAATACCAATTTTGGCAATGATGTGGAAAAACTGGAACTCTGGTACACTGCTTGTGAGAATGTGAAATGTAGTCACATTGGGAAAATTTGGTAATTTCTTAAAAAGTCAACATACGCTTAATAAATGTTCAAGCAATTCCATTCCTAGGTATCTACATAGAAGAAATGAAAACATACCTCCACACAAACATCCAAGAACAAATGTTTATAGTTACTTTATTTGTAATTTCAAAAAACTGGACACAAACCAAATGTCCATCAATGGATGAATGGATAAACAAATTGTAGAATATCCATATAATGGAATACTATCCAGCAATAAAAAGGAATGGAAGGCTGACATATGCAACAAGATGGATGAATATCAAAAAAGCATTATGCTAAGTGAAAGAAGACACTTTATTATTCCATTCCTATGACATTCTGAAAAATGCAAAACTTTAGGAACAGATAACAGATCAGAGGGAGCTAAGGACTGGGGTAGGGAGACTGACTGCAAAGAGGCAGAAGAGAAATTTCTAGGGTGATAGAAATCTGTATCTTGGTGGTGGTGGTGGTAGTTTACATCACTATGTACTATAATCATTTCTCAAAATAATTTTTTGCTTCATGTAAATTATATCTTAACAAACTTGATCTTATGAAATCATAATATACACAAACCTTTTAACCTAGACATCCCAATTTAAAAACCAATTTAGCTCACAACTGGCTATTACTTTAAAATATATATGACTTAATTCCCTCCCTGCAAAATTTAAATTTATCCTCTGCATCTTAGACTGGTACTTTACTTTAGCATGTGACATCTATTGTATATTGATGCCTTAGTAAAAACTTCCACTTTAACATGCTGCTATACTTCCTTACATTGGAATGCTTCATCTCCATGTAATTCTAAGAGTCCACTGGCCAGAGCCTCTACTCAACCATCAGAATATGAAGCAACTGTAAGGAAGAAGCTGGGAACTCTAGTTCCTGGACTATTTGGCTCTTCCTTTAATATCTTCACTTATCCCCCCAAAAGCCAGTTGACCAGAGATAACCTGGTAATTAATCTAGTCATGAATGAGGCAGAATCCTAGGGTTGGAATTTGAAGGTAATGTGCCCCATGCCTTTGGTGGCAGGATTCTATGTTCACCTTACCATTTCTGATGACAGCCTTCCAGAACAACAAGCTCTTTGCGACCCTAGCTCTACTTCTGATTTCACAGAAAATATTCCATTGTTCTTAATCCCTGATGATCCAAAATAAAATTTTTGAAACTATATAACCTTCTATCACTGGTCATCTGGCCAAAATTTTAATAGTAATAAATTTTCTTCAAATCCTTGAAACAACTGATTTGAAAATGCTTAGCATTAGTTCATAAAATTTGCAATTTCACAGAAATGATTCTTCTGAAAATACCAACTGCTTATTTATTTTTAAATGGTAATTTTACATTTCTTATTGATAACACTCACATTTCTGTGAGTAATTAGGAAAATATGTACAGCAGCATGCTAAGTGAAAACTGGGAAGGGCTCTTTCCACACTGGTGCATCTGATTATCATGATGTAGACTCTTCATTTAAAAACAAATAAACAGGGGCTTCCCTGGTGGCGCAGTGGTTGCGCGTCCGCCTGCCGATGCAGGGGAACCGGGTTCGCGCCCCGGTCTGGGAGGATCCCACATGCCGCGGAGCGGCTGGGCCCGTGAGCCATGGCCGCTGAGCCTGCGCGTCCGGAGCCTGTGCTCCGCAACGGGAGAGGCCGCAGCAGAGGGAGGCCAGCGTACCACAAAAAAAAAAAAACAAAACAACAAATAAACAAATACAACTTTCATTTTCTTCACAAATTTTAAGATATTGAAAACTCTAAGACAATGGGAAGTCCCAGAGCTCTCTAGAAAGTGTTTTCTCAAGCTCTGTTCCTGCTCAGACAGCTGCTCCTTTGCAGCAATAGGCAGTTGTGACTCCATTTGTAAAAATTCAAGTGAAATCTATCATTTTTGAAGAGAAGGAGAGAGTAAATCCTAGGCTTCTCAAATGTCTTTACAGGTTGAATATTTGGAAAGGTCAGGACACCAACTAATGTTGGAATATGAGGAATTATTTAACTTTCTACCAAACAATATGTAAAATAAGCTCTTTCTCAGCTTGATGATTATTTCGCTTTCATTTAATAAAGAATTCTTGCCAACACTTCTGGGATTACCCAAGGAGTGAATTTTTTAAACTTGAATTAGTAGAATTTTTTCCAAGAATCATACTTTGAAGATTCATAAAGAGCACTAGCAAAGTCTGATTTGAGAAATGAATGTCACACTGACCCTTAATACAATCTAAGTAAGATTTAAAGTAATATGGAAAACAGAAGATGATGAGAGATTTCTATTCCACTGGGAGGCTGGCGAGCCATTTCCAAAAGAGAGGGCTCCGAGTCTTACACAGGGATAAGAACATCAGTGGATTTTGAGTTTTATCTTCCCAGAATCACTGAAATTTTTATGGTGAATAGGCTAATTAAGTTATTTATTATTCTTCCAGTATTTGTTAAAAGGTTTGTTGTAGGTGTCTTCTGAGGGAGGAGCTTTCACATTGTTACTCATTTTTTGGATATCAGATTTTGGGGGGTTAGACTTGAGTGTATTCCAAGTTAGATGATCCATAACACATAGGCATAAGAGCAGCAGTTTGCTTAGTGACCTCACTTTGCTGACAGATCTAAGAAGAGTTGATTTTTCAGTTTTTTCAGCTTTTTATTTCCTGTTAGGATGAAGTGAAAACATCCAAGCTCCTTACATACAGGACTGAAAACCAGAAGTCCCGATGTTCATTTTTAATTTTAATAGTTTGTCAAATTCCTCTCTATAAGGATGAATAACATCCCCCCCCCACACACACACAGGTTTTTATGATGATTATGCCAGATATTATATGTGAAAGGCCCTGGCATACTGGTTATTTTATATAGGCACTTAACCATTTGTTGAGTCTAAATTTGTTGACAATGAACCTCTCCAACTTACAATCAGGTTGTTTTATAAATGTCCATAAATATGATGGATGTTTAGAACTTAATAATTCCACAATGAAACAACAATATTCATGGTAATTGATTTCCAGATTTTCCCAAAAAGCCTACTCTTATTTAACTAGTAGTATAGTAACAGTATTTCTCAAAAAAATCCCTACCAAGAGAGCTATAACTCTGAAATCACCAGAAACTAAGAACATGAGAACAGAAGGAGGAAGAACAGGAAAATGGAGATAGCTATGAGAGTAACAAGTACATCTTAAACAGATGCCATCATTTTCATTTCCTAAATCATTCTCCCCCAACCAGTCTGTGATATCCACCAGGTCTCCTACTTCACACACGTTATTTCAGTAACACTCACAGCACTTCCCCAAAGTTCAAGATACAGAACTGATATACTGATATATAGGTATTGCTAGAGAAAGAGCTTCCTGAATCCTTTAGTATTCTGGGTGCAGAGTTGAGGACAAAGACTTGAACATACCTAAGAAAAGGAATGAACTTACTGGTCATCTTTCAGTGTACACACACATGCATGTGTGCATGCACCCATGCGCGTGCGCACACACACACACAAACACACACACACACACACACACACACACACAAACATACACACTCCTGTTTCAGAGATCAGAATTGTACTACTCTGGGGAAATGAGGGTCTAGCTTCAAACTTACTCCCTCTGGGATTTTCTTCTCTAACAGTCATGCCCCCAGTGATATATTAATGAAGTCTATTTGATGAACAGCTTTGCCAATTTCTGACTCATATTTCTTAGAGAGATGTTACCAGGTAAGAAAAGAAGCATCCAGTCTTGGAAAGACAAAGTCACAATAATTTCATAATTCTTTCAAAGGCCAGTCATTCTATTCAACATTCATTCACAGTGTTCCAGGCCTGTACCAGATGCAGAGAGTGCAATGGTGAGCAAAATACCATCTTTGCCTTAGGAGCAAATGGTCTAACCTGAACAGAAATATCCTGAGGAGAATTCTATTTGGTCTTATTTATATCCTGGACATACTTGAACCAATCACTGTGGCAATTCTGGGCCACACTGCCATCCATTAGGTGAGAAAGATGGGGTGTGAATCAGGAAAATAGGCAAGGAGCTCAAGTATGCAGACTGAGTGTCCCACATAAATGACATGAAGCATTCTCCAAAGCAAAGGTGGGACAGGAGGGAAAAGGCTATACTCAGAAGGAAGAAAATAAAATATGTTGGGCAAACATACCAGAAACCCTTTCCCATGAATGATGCAAATCAGAAAGAAGACACACAAATTTATTTCACAAGGTATGTGAGGTTTAACAAATCCACTTATCTAGGCAACTCACCAGGTAAAGTATCTTTCCCCAATTATTAAACCAAACAGCAAGGGGAAATGCACATATTCTTCAAGGGAATCCTGTTTAAAAAAAGACCTGGTAATATAGGTTGTTTAGTGATCTGTGGTTACGAGATGTTCCTAACTTGGCTACCAGTGAGATACAGTGTGCCATTCTATCATTGCCAATCGTTTCCTCAGGCCAGTCTCAGAAGAGCCATCTGAGCTTCTCACCACAACAAAGCATTTATTGGCACAATTGATTTTTTAATAAAACATTCTCCTTTTGTTCCATGCAACATTGATTTGGTCCAGAGACAGAAAATGAAAGAACCATATACAATATTTACCCAATAATCTATTCAAGGCATTCTCCAGTCTGTGCATAATGGAGCAGAAAGCCCCAGGGCACAGAGTTTAGGGCTGGCAAAGAGTCTGAAAATTGAGATAGGAAATCCAGGAGAAGAAAAATCCACAGAACTAAGAATAAATTCTAAGAATAAAATTATAATTTAAGTATAAAATCTAAGTGTAAACTGATTGCTGAACTGTGAGACTCCAAAAAGTCTATTGGAAAGCAACAGCTGGAAAGCTGAAAAGGCTGAGCAGAGATTTCAGTTACTGTCCGATGCAAGGAGAAAGTGTTTTGAGTTTGAATTTTGCCAAGTTAGAAAGGCTTGATAATCATCTGGACTCTCCAGTAAAACTGCAGAAAGGAGTAATGCAATAGGAGCAAAGACTATGTCTCACCCTAAGATTAAAAGAAAAAGTAAAAGAGAACTGCTCTATCAAAGTGTAAAACAAAGTCTACACTAGTTCCAGGTAATCAGCCAATAACTGAGCTGTTTCCTTGTATTAAAAAAAAAAAAAAGAACTATTCAGAGAAAAAGAACAAAATCCAGATTCTCTATAATGTATCAAACATAATGTCTAGATACCATTTTAAAATTACTAAACATGGGAATAGAAAAAATGTGACCCATAGTTAAAAGAAAAAGTAGTCCATAAAATCCCAAAATGATGCAGGTGTTGGAACCAGCAGTCAAGTACTTTATTTTTTTTATATACTACCCAAAGCAATCTACAGATTCAATGCAAGCCTTACCAAATTACCAATGGCATTTTTCACAGAACTAGAACAAAAAAATCTTAAAATTTGTGTGGAGACACAAAAGACCCCAAATAGCCAAAGCAATCTTGAGAAAAAAAATAGGGCTGGAGGAATCAGACTCCGTGAATTCAGACTATACTACAAAGCTACAATCAAGACAATATGGTACTGGAACAAAAACAGACATATAGATCAATGGAACAGGATACAGGATAGAAAGCCCAAAGATAAACCCACACACCTATGGTCAACTAATCTATGACAAACGAGGCAAGGATATACAATGGAGAAAAAACAGTCTCTTCAGTAAGTGGTGCTGGGAAAACTGGACAGCTACATGTAGAAGAATGAAAATAGAACATTCCTTAACTCCATACACAAAAATAAACTCAAAATGGAATAAAGACCTAAATGTAAGACTGGACACTATAAACTCTTGGAGGAAAACATAGGAAGAACACTCTGACATAAATCACAGCAGTCAAGTACTTTAAAGCTGCTATTATAAATATGATCAAGGACTAGAGGAAAAGATGATCATATTGGATGAAAAGATGAAACATTTAAGCAGAAAAATATAAACTATAAAAAAGAACCAGGGCTTCCCTGGTGGCGCAGTGGTTGAGAATCCGCCTGCCGATGCAGGGGACACGGGTTCGTGCCCCGGTCAGGGAGGATCCCGCATGCCGCGGAGTGGCTGGCGCAAGAAAAAAAAAAAAAAAAAAAAAAAAAAAAAAAAAAAAAAAAGCACCAAATGAAAACTCTAGAAATGTACAATATCTGAAATTTAAAAACTCAAAAGATGGGCTTACCAAAAGATTGGAGGCATCCCCAGAAAGATCACAAACTTGAAAAACAGGGCAATAAAAAGTATTAACTCTGAAGAACACAGAGAATAAAAGATCAGACAAAATTAACGAGTTTCAGGTATCTACATAGAAAAATATCAAATAGTTGAACATATGTGTAATAAGAATCTCAGAAGCATGAAACTGTGGGGAAATTTTTTTTAAATACAGTGGATGAAAAATTCCCAAGTTTGATGAAAAACACTGACTTTTAGATCCAAGAAGCTCACCTAACCCAAGTCAGGAAAAACATAAAGAGAGCCATATTAGGCACATCTGAGTAAAAGAGCAGGAAAATCAAAGGCAATAAAAAAATCTTGAGAGCAGCCACAGCAAAATGAAACATTATATATAAAGGAAGAATAATACAAATGAAAGCTTACTTTTCAACAGAAATAATGAAGGCCAGAAGAAAGTAGAACAATAGTTTTTTTAAACCAAAAAAACAAACAAAAACAAAAAATTTAAAACTATCAACCTGGTATTCTATAGCTTGGTAAAGTATCCTTCAAAAATGAAGGATAATTAAAAATATTTTCATATGAACAAAATTTGAGGATTTGTCTTCAAAAGGGCACATACTTTATGCTAATAGAAATTCTCTGGCAGAAGAAAAATTACATCAGATGGAAATTTATACATACAAGGAGAAATAAAAAGGACTGGAAATGGTAAATATGTGGATAATTTTAACAGATGATATTTTCCATCTTCTATTAATTTCTGGAAAAAACAACTGATTGTATATACATAACACTACTGAACTATACACTTAAAAATAGTTAAGATGATAAATTTTATACGTGCTTTTTACCACAATAAAGAGAAAAAAACTGACTACCTAATGAAAAAATTATAATTTTGTATTATGGGGATTATAATATATGTAGATGTAAAAATATATAACAACAATATCACAAAAGGATAGGGCTGTACATGGAATTGTAGTATTACAAACTTTTACATTTTATTGCAAATTGTACTATATTAACTCTAAGATGGGATAAATTAAAGATCTATATTGTAATCTCTAGTAAAGTCATTTAAAAATAATACAAAGTTACAGCTAGAAAGTCATTAGAAGAATTAAAATGAAACATTTAAACTTTGATTAATCCAAAAGAAAACAGGAAAGGATAAAAGGGAGAAGGGGAAAAAGGCAGGACAAATAGAAAACAAACAGCAAAATTGTGGGCCTAGAATTTCACTTCCAACTATGTTGGAGTAACTGGTAGTAAATCAGCCCTCCCGAAATAAACAGCTATAAAATTGAACAAACTATTTGAGGCAACCTTTTTAAGGCAGTGAACAACAGACAGTACATGACTGAGACCCTTGAGAGAAAGGAAATTTATTAGGTGAGCCCCATGATCACCCAGCTCTCTAACTGTATGTAATTTCCCAACTGCAGTGCAGAGAACTGGAGGCTGAACAGGTCAAGTTGATTGATTCCACTGACCTGAGGAGGCAGAAATCAGAGCTCAGGTTGGCTGAGGTAGCTGTAATCTATGAGGCAAGGTAACAGAGGAAAGGATGGCTGTGCAGAGGAGACCTCAGGAGTCCATATGGGAGGTCCTGTGTAAATCTCTGACCCAGGGTAAGACTGTTCATGTTCAGAGTGAGACCATACAAGATTTACCAGATAGCAATTACTATGGAGTTAAGAGGGAACTAGGGATATTAGAGCACAAGAAATGCTGGAGGAAAAGCAGAGTTCCTGGCTGCTTCAGAGTGGAGAGATCCTGTTAATACTTTGATAATATCCCTGGCATTCAGTTGAGACACCAGAAGGCCACACCACAGGAGTAAATACGAAGCTTTAGTGTAAGACCTACTCTAGACCCACACTAACAAAGTCTGAAACCAAGTCCTAATGAGATCCACAGGGAGAGAGAGTTTGAAAGTCAAGTCCTCCTAAGGTAGAGGGGCTTGAGAAACATCCTGGACTTTCCACAGATCTGAAAATAGCTAAAACAAAATCTACAAAAGTTTAAGGTGACCAGCAAGTAATTGAATTGTCTGTTAAAATAAGAATCAATACTATTCAGAAAAAGATAACAGAATCCAGACACTACAATATTTTTATTCACAGTATCAGTATTCAGCTAAAAATCACCAGATACACTAAAAAAAAGAAAATGTCATCCATAGTCAAAAATAAATAAACAACAACAAAAATTAATCAATAGAAAGCAGATCAGAAATGGCCAGATGTTGAACTTAGCAGACAAAGACTTTAAATCACCTATTATAAATATGTAAAGTTAAAAGAAAATATAGTTTTAATGAGTTAATGGATAAGGAACCTCAGTAATGAAATGGAAACTGCAAAAAATAATAATAAATAAATAAGAGGCAAATAGAAATTTTAGAATTAAAATTAAAAATTCACTAGTTGGGCTAAGGAGCAGATTGTAGAAGGAAGAGCAGTGAACCTAAAGACAGCAATAAAAATAATCCAATTTGTTGTCTTTTCACTGTCTGTGTTTTGTTAACGTGAAATTAAATTGTAGTTATAAGCAAACGTTGGTTGCCTAGGGAACAATAATTGTATATTCAGTTTAACAGAATTAAAAGAGTATTTGTCTTAAAATGCAAAAAAAAAAAAAAAAAAAAAAAAAATATATATATATATATATATATATATATGCCCAGTCCAATCCAAAGGAGGAAAGAAATTTTTGAAAAACTTTACTAGAGCCTCATGGATCTTTGGGACAATATGAAATTATCTAACATACATATAATTGAGTCCTGGAGACTGGGGCAGAGAAAATATTTGAAGAAATAATGGCCCAAAACTTGACAATTTTAATGAAAAACACCAACTGTAAATCTAAAAGATTGAAAATTTATGTAGTGTGTTCTCCAAAAAAAAAAATTAAATTAAGTTAGAAATCAATAATAATGAGATATCTAGAAAATCTCTTAGTATTTAGACTTTAAATAACACATTTCTAAATTAGTCAAGGAAGAAATCACCAGAGAAATTAAAAAATACTTCAAACTGAAAAATAATGACACATCAAAATTTGTGGAATGCAGGCAAACAATGCTTGAAGGAGAAATTTATAGTTTTAAATTCATAAATTATAGAAAAGAGAAAGATTTGATATTAATTATAAGTTTCCACCTTAAGAGCCAGTGAAAGAAGAGCAAGTTAAATCCAGAGTAAGTCATGAGAAAGAAATAATACAGATCAGAGTAAAAATCAGCAAACGATAGAGGAAACTAGCAAAGCTATAAGTTTTTTCTTTTAAGGGATTAATAAAGCTAATAAACACCTAGCAAGAATAACTAAGAAAAAAAGAGAAAAAAAACCCCCACAAATTAACAATATCAGGAATGAAAGAGAAGCATCACTACAGATCCTACAGACATTAATAAGGTAATATTATGAAAAAATTTATGCCAATAAATTCAGCAATTTAAATAAAATTTTTTAAAATTCCTTTAAAGCACACAACAAAAATGACTGAAGAAATAAAAAAACTGAATAGTCCTATGTGTATTAAACTAAATTTATAATAAAAATTTCATATAAAGAAAACTCCAGGCCAAGCTGGGTTCACTGGTAAAGTCTATCAATAATCAAGGAAGACTTAATATCAATATTACACAAACTCAAGAAATAGCAAAGAATGCCTCCACCTTATTTTATAAACCAGCTTAACTCTGATACCAAAATCTGACAAGGTCATTACAAAAATAGAAATTTACAGACCAACAACCCAACTCTTCAAATGTATAATCAAGTGGGGAAAGGACAGTGCTTTCAACAAATGCTAATGAAATAACTGGATAAACATAAGGAAAAATGAACATTAACCTCTCCCTGACACAATTAATTAATGTAAAATGGATCACAGACCTCAGTGTAAAAGCTAAAAACTGTAAAATGTCTGGAAGAAAACATGGAATAAAATTTTCGAGTAGGCAAAAGATTTCTTAAATGTCACACAGAGAACATTAATCATATAAGAAAATTTTGATAAGTTGAACTTACCAAATTAAAACTTGCTGCTCTATAATAATGAAAACAAGTTAAAGTTCATTAGCAGGAGAAAGCATAAATTGTGGGATATTCATACAATGGAAAATAATTCAGAAAAAATTTTAAATGAACTACTGATACACACAACATGGATGAGTATTGGAAACTTTATGTTAAGCTTAAAAAGCTAGACACAAAAGAGTACATATGAAGTTCAAGAACAAGCAAAATAATCCATGGTGATAGAAATCAGAACAGTGGTTGCCTTTGGGAGATGGGGATTGACAGGAAAGGGACAATAGGGGACTTTCTGGATGATGGAAAAGTTCCAGATCTTGTTTAAGGTGGTGGCTACACATACGTATACTTTTATCAAAACCAATCAAATTGTACACTTAAGACCTTTGCATTTTATGATATATAAATTTTACTTCAATTTTTTAAGCGACAATAGGGAAAAAGGAATTTCAGTTCCTGCCAATTATGTAATCTTCCATCTAGATTTGAAAAGGTACCAAGTATTATACCAAGTAAAATAAAACTCAAGTGACTCATGCACCTTACCTGAACCCAGTTATCAACTATAACATAGGTAAAATGAAAGGTTCCAAAATCTACCCATCTAATATTCTACAGATTAGGAAAGGCATATTCACTATAGAAAGACACAACAAAGACAGCAGGCAGCCAACTACATGGAGTTTCATCTGCTATCTGCTTCTGCCCTTCATCTCTCCACAGGGTCCAACTTCCAAGGAAAGCACACCTGAACCCTCTGGGGCCCAAAAGATGCCCATAAGCTTTCAGGCCCTGCTACCATAAGCTAGGAATAACTCCAGACAAAGCTTATCATCAAGACAATATCCAGGACCAATCCACAAGCACTCACTTCTTTGGTAGCCCCATCAAGGTCATTCAAGTCAGTGAGACTGACCTTTCCCAACGTTAACCCAGGATTCTAATCAAGCTGACAAGATTAACTTATTTTGCCCAGCTGGCTACAAAAACATGTGCATGAATTCTTTCTTGCTCACCCTCATGCTAGCCTTTCCCTCTGCTCTTCCTGTTTCTTTTCTTTTTCACACATGCACAAACAGTCACGTCGTCATATGAGACAAGTGAACACTGAATCTTATGGGTAAAAAACAGATGTTTTCCAATTTTCCTTCACAAAACCATATTTTATATCAGGTTCTCCTATGGATTTATAGCCAATGAAGAGATGTTACTACATTAGCTCATGGAGGGGGATGATAAAAACTGGAAAGGAAGAATCAGACAAGGCAAAGAGAAGCTATCCAGAAGGCTGCAATTGGAGAAGCATGACAAATGGGCAGCACAGTTTTAGAGGGTTCCGGCAGAAAGGCAGATTGCCTGACTGGGAGAGATTCTCCACAGCTGGAGCATCACACACACCATCTGGAATTTTTTAAATCTGCTTTCCCCAGGTGATCTGATTCTCAGATTGCCAGTGGAGATGAGAAAAGGAGTAATTGTATAGCTCAGAACAGCTCTAAATTCTCCCCAAATTAGTTAATGAAACCTTGTTTGAATCAGTTTCAACTTCTCCTCCAAACTGAGCCCCTAGTTTTGCATTGTTATTTCCCCACAAAGAATTGAATGTAGGAGTTTAACCCCAAAGGTTTTCTGTGCAGTGGAACAAAACAGGATTCCCAGCACGATGGTCAAAAATGGTGCTCCAACTGTAGGATCTGGTCCAAATTTCTCAATACAGGCCAACAAAGCTTCATTTTCATTTTCACTCCTCTTGACTGTCTTAGCACTACTTTTAGCTGTTGCCAAATGGAGAGCCTACATACTGAGGTCCCCAGTTTTCTTTCCCAGATGGTCCAAACTCCAGATGTAAAACAGTAAAGGAAAATATAATTTAAAAAATTAAGAGCAACTGCAAACCCTCAAAATAATGAAAGGCTTTGGTTTTCTTTCTTTCACAACATGTATGTTTGTGAAAACAGAAGTGGGGTGCATGGGAGAAGGGAGGGTGAAAGAAAGAGATAGAGCTTGCTGGGGAACAGGAAGGGCAAAGGAAGGAATAAAAGGTAGAGGAAAGGGATTATGCCTCTATCTTCTATCCTCATTTCTGCCCCAACCAACTTTTTTTTTAGTCTCCTATTCTATCTTGCTTTAAACCAGGAGTATAAAAGCAAACTTTTCCTGTAAAAAGCCAGATAGAAATTATTTCAGGCTTTGTGGGTCATGCAAGTGCTGTCACAACTGCTCAACTCTGCCACTGTAGAATAAAAACAACCATAGACAATATGTAAACGAATGAGTATGGCTTTGTTTCAATTTATGGATTCCAATATTTGGATTTCATATACTTTTAACATATCACAAAACATTATTCTTTTGATATTTTTTTCAACCATTTAAAAATATAAAAACCATTCTTAGCTTGCAAACCACACAAAAACAGTCAGTGGGCCAAATTTGGCCCATAGGCCGCAGTTTGCCAATCCCTGTTTAATACCAATAAAGACCATTATTCCAGGTTCAGTTCCAGAACTGCACAATGGTTACAGCAAGAATCTCACATGATTCCTTACTCAGAGTAGATTTTTTAAAAATTGAAGTGTTACATCCTACCATGAGTAGCTGTGGTAAACTTTTCATTCTCAGGTATACCATGCCAGAGGGCTAAATAAATGTTTATCTAAAATAAATTCCTTCTCCACTTTTAAACTTTCAAGAATTTTCTACTTTGCCTATTCTTCTTATGCATCTTCTTTCATTCTTGTTGGCATCAAGAAAGGGTAGTTTCTTGACAATCTCAAACATTTTTAAGTATCTACTAGTGCTTTACTTTGGTGATAATAAAGGTTAATATAGATACCAGTACATTTCTTTTCTCTTCTTTCTCTCTTTTTAATGAAAACACTAACATGTCCACCCAAATAAATTAGCATCTCTACTACTGTAGACTTATTTGCTGAGAATAACAAATTCATTTTCAAAGAGGAAAAATTTCTAGGTACAAATAGGTACAAATAAAAATAAACAGTTTATCATTTATAACTATAAGTTTTGGTATAGCACTTTTCACAGAGTTTTCTCTGAAGGGACCATTCCAAGATAAAGGTATCAGGTCAGGATCTGATACTAAGGATATGGTCCTGCCCTCAAAAACTTACAATCTAGTTGTAGAGGCATAAGAGACACACAAAACAGTAATATAATAACCACATCACTCCACATAATTCAGTATATATGAAAATGTATAGCAATATGGAGTCCCACAAGATATAATAAAGTGAAAGATTAGAGAAATTATAAGAGGAAAAACCCCACCCTCAAAATATATTAAAAAAATACTTCCTGTCTAACAAGAACAAAATTAGAAAAATGCCAGAAAAGGCAATAATGAAATGTAAAAAACGCCCTACCCAACCACCCCACCCCCCAAAAAAAACTATGGATAAAAAAATAAGGACCATCCCCAAAGAAAAAGAGAACACATTACAAATATAGTAAAATTTAAGAAATAAATGACAAAAGACAAAATAATAATATGGACATAAATGAGTGTCCTAGCAGCATACACTGGGGGACATACTTTTATGTTGAAAGTCAAATGTGAATTTAAAAGTTTGAGCTTGTAGTGTTTAAAATTCTAGAGAAAAATGCAAACATGGGTAATAATAAATAATTCAAGGTAACTAAGTATCTGGTAAGAGGTACAGATGACAAATAATCTAGGAATTCAGAGAAGGCTGAGGACTAGGGTAATGGTTTACAGAAGAAAGTAGTCCTAGACATAAAGCCCAGCACAAATGAAACCCAAATGTTCAGAGGAAGGGTGGTGCACCAGAGACAGGGTGATTGAGAAAGGGAGCTTGGATAGGAAGGAAATCTGCCTGCCCATGGCAAAGGGAGTCCATCAGTTGGAAAATAACCCCAAAAGGACCCAGACAGTGTAATGTCCAACTGGAGAGCCAAGCAAAACCAAACTGTAAGATAGCCGAATATCTTCTCTTTATAATCAATGTGTGGTAATAATCAATGAATATTAGATCCTTTGAGATTATCTAATCCTATGCATTAATTTCATATATAAGTCTTCAAACCAGAGAGGTAAACTAACTTACACAAATTCACATAGTGAGTTGGTAGCAGGCCTAAGTTTCCAACCCTAGTATCCTATCTCCCAGATGGTCCAGTATGCTGTCCATTGCACCACACTGCCTCCACACCAAGTCCTTAAGTGATGTGTGTCCATTCTTGTTACTCTCTCAGAAATTTCTGTAAGTTACCTTTCAGTATAAGTTCAATATGTAGAAGACTAAATGCAGCTACGTTTTATGTTTTGTTTTTTATCAATATAAAGAACTGCTAATATTATATATCCTGGCATCACACACATCTGCGCTTCAATTCTATCATTGACATTACTGATTGTATGGCCTTGAGCAAGTTACTTTACCTCTCTAACCTCAAATTTTACATCTATAAAACAGATATCATAAAAATGCCTCCCTCCACAAAGGACTGTTGTGAAGATAAGTAACATTTTACATGTCAAGTATGTAGTACATGTCCTGAAATACAATAAACACTCAATAAATGTTAGCTATAATAAATGGTAGCTATTGTTAAAGAAAACATTCACCCTTTCCCATATTTTCACCCATTACAGGCAGCACAGCCTAGCAGTTAACATGGTAAAGAAGGCAGACTCTAGAGCCCCCTGTTCTGCCACTTACTAGGTGTGAGCTTGGGCAAATTACTTAAACTCTGTGTGTCACACTCCCTATCTGTAAATAGGGTTGTTGTAAGGATTAAATGAGACATTGTATGTAAACAATATCTAAACAAATAGAAATGTTTATTAACAAAAATTAACTTACATGATAGAAGCTTCCATCTGCTGGGAAGTATTAGGGTGAAAATTTTGCCTTTTCCCCATAGATGGGTATGAGAGAGAGTGATTGTATATGCTTATAGTAAGCTCAATGTGGTAATGGGACGGGGAGGGGAAATGGGCAGAAATTGCTCCAGGACGTCTATCAATCTGTCACCAAAATACCTATCAAGAGGTTTTCTGCCTCAGTTAGCCAGAGTTGGATTTTACTGCTTATGAATTAGAATCCTAACAGATATTAATATTCTAAGGTAGCGTTTCATTTTATAACAATAGGATTATACTATGCACAATGTTCCATAGTTTGCTTTCTATTTGACAATAACTTACTTTACTTTCTAAATTTCAGATTGGCTAGGAGGTGCATGCTAGTTTCTTTTAGTCCCCCTGTTCCTCTCAAACACCAGGTGACAGAATGATTAAGGAGAATTTGTATGACTTCAATCCATGCTGAGAGAGTAAACTGCCTATAATGAGCTCTCTCCAGTCAGAAAAAAGAATGAAATGTACCACACTTCCAACCTACCCCCACTTCCTCACTAATATTTGGCATCTGGTAGCTGAATTTCCTCATTAAACATTTTGAGGGCATTTTGAAATAAAGTATTTTCTGTTGCATTTTCCCCAGTGCAACTCTCCATCTCTCTGTCATTCACTAATATAAAGATCTAAGAGCTCAGTATCACCACCATGGCCTGGAACTAGGGGCAAAATCTTAGATCTGGAACCAGGGGATCCACTGAGATTGCAGCCAGTAATCTGTCCATAGGCACAGCCAATGGTCAGAGCCAGAAGTTATGAAGTAAGCAAAGTTAATGTCCAAGTCCTGAGCCAAGAGCCATAAAACAAAGTTGGCAAGGAGAGACGAGGAAGGGAAATGGGTGTCAAATCTAAGCCAAAGGAATTAAAAACACCTCGTATCATCATAACCAACTAGAGGCCATTGCAAAACTATTACTGCTGCTTTAGTCATAGGCTTCTTAAAGATTGCTGCCCAAATGGCTGGGCCCTGAAGAGCAGTGAGTTTGTTCTGTGGCTACTTCTTTGTTCAGTGGCTTCTTAGCCTATACACCCATCGTCTACAGTTTCCCTTGTGGTGTGCATTTTTAGCAGTACGGGCTTAAATGTAATCCCTTCCTCCTTGGGCCAGTCACTTAAGCTCTAGGAATCTTAGTTAGCTCATGTGTACAATGATGATAGTGCTTCTTACCTTTATAGATTTGTTTTAAGGATTGTATGAGAATACATATGAAAATCTTGAAAATTTGACTAAATCTAAATGAATTATTTGTAAGACACTATAAACAAAGTTAAAAGATTAATGTTGAACTGAGAGAAAATATTCATTACAAATATTTAACAAAAATGTTAATATCCCAATAATTTAAAACTTCTAAAAATCAATATGAAAATTACAAATGACCCACACATAGAAAAAAATTGCAAGGCATTCACAGACAATTCACAAAAGAAATACAAGATGTTCAACTTCGTTAGACATCAGGAAATTGCAAACTAAACAAGGAGATACCACTTTTCCACTTGAAAAAAAGGTAAAAAGATCAATAATACCCATGTTGGCAAGGGTGTGGGGAAAAGGGTACTCTCATACAGCTGGAGACAGTAAAAACCTTGTAGGTAGACAATTTGCCTGTAATATTTAAAATGTGAATAACCTTTACTCTGGCAATCATACTGCTAGTAAACTATCAATAACAAATACTGTTATAAGTTCTTAAAAATATATGTCCAGGATGTCCATTAAAATAACTAAATTAATTGTGAATAAATGTGCACATATATATATGTTTTACATTTATTCCTTTGCTATATATGTTGTATACACATATGTAAATATGTATAAATAGTGACTAGAAAAAGATCTAGAAGTTTACACACTGTTGATGGTATCCATTCCAAGGAAGTGAGATTGGAAAACATAGAGAAAAGACTTTATATATATTTATATATAATATATATAATTTATATATATTATATATAATAAATATATGAACAGTATATCCTATAATTTTCTCCAACCAAATAAACTTCTTCTATAGTTTTTAAAGACAAAAAAAGAAAATGTTTTGCAGATTAGAAAGCAACATATAGGTGTTATGATTCTTAAGTTATACTTTATCAACCAAAAAGAATTTAAGGTGATATACAAACATGTAGTGTTATTATTTCTTACCCAAATTTCTTACTTAAAATTATTTTCAAGTCAAGAAAACAAAAGTTGTCAAGCATTCCACATGCTTAAAAATGTGGTAACTCTAGGTTTAAAGTATAGAATTATAGTTCTCTTTAAAAAGGGTATAATCAGAGAAAAATGTCCTTTTAAATTTTAGCAATTCTTATATTTTTTACTATTATTCTCATGCTTAAAGAGACAGACATTAATATTATTAACAGATATATCACAGACATTAATATTATTCCTAGAACATGATGCCATCTCTGACCTACTTGTCTTCTAAAGTAATTACCTGAAACTGAAATTCCCTTCTTTTAATATCTTCCCTCTTCTCAGTTTGTCAGATCATTTTATATTTGAATATATTTATCTGATATACAACAAGATCACCAGCTCAGTTTTGTTAGATAAGCAAACACACGCACCTTCCATTTCATCATTGAAGGTAATATAAAAATGTTGCAAATTTATCAAAAAACAAAAATTCCAATAAACCATGTTAAGCTCAGAGGCAAATGGAACCTTTAGTGTGCCCTTTACCCCTTTCTGTGCCCAGTTTTCCTGTGGTGATGCTTCCCAAGGCACCCCAAGCTCCCTCCCACCAAAGCCTGCTTTCAGGAAAGGATCTGGAAAAACAAATTTACATTGATGAGTGAAAAGCATACAAAGAAATAAAGCTGTAATTGCTAAATTTCAGAAACTGATTTTTAAAGTTTGACTTGAGTACCCAGTATTGCCAGGTACTATATACAACGTGAACCAAATTGATGGGCCCTGTCCTCAGAAAACATGGAAAACAAATAAACAAGCAGATACACTGAAGTGTGGTAACTGCTATGACAGATTTAAGACATGGTGTTGTAAGATGGGAGGTCTCGGGGAGTTGAGGAAGATGGCGGAAGAGAAAGACGCGGAGATCACTTTCTTCCCCACGTTTACAGCAGAAATAAATCTACACGTGGAGCTGCTCCTATAGAACACCCACTGAACGCTGGCAGAAGACCTCAGACCTCCCAAAAGGCAAGAAACTCCCCACGTACCTCGGTAGGGCAAAAGAAAAAAGAAAAAACAGAGACAAAAGAATAGGGGTGGGACCTGCACCAGGGGGAGGGAGCTGTGAAAGAGGAAAGGTTTCCACACACTAGGAAGCCCTTTCGCGGGCGGAGACTGCGGGTGGCGGAGGGGGGAAGCTTCAGAGCCACGGAGGAGAGCACAGCAACAGGGGTGCGGAGGGCAAAGCAGAGAGATTTCCGCACAGAGGATCGGTGCCAACCAGCACTCACCAGCCCAAAAGTGCCAACCAGCACTCATCAGCCCGCCAGGTCGGGCGGGGGCTGGGAGCTGAGGCTTGGGCTTTGGTCGGATCGCAGGGAGAGGACTGGGGTTGGCGGCGTGAACACAGCCTGAAGGGGTTAGTGCACCACGGCTAGCCGGGAGGGAGTCCAGGAAAAAGTCTGGACCTGCCTAAGAGGCAAGAGACTTTTTCTTCCCTCTTTGTTTCCTGATGCGCAAGGAGAGGGGATTAAGAGCACTGCTTAAAGGAGCTCCAGAAACGGGCACGAGCCGTGGCTAACAGCGCGGACCCCAGAGATGGGCTCCACACCTCCCCTCCCGGGAGCCTGTGCAGCCACTGCCAGGGTCCCGGGATCCAGGGACAACTTCCCTGGGAGAACGCACGGCGCGCCTCAGGCTGGTGCAACGTCACGCTGGCCTCTACCGCCGCAGGCTCGTCCCGCATCCGCACCCCTCCCACCCCCCGGCCTGAGTGAGCCAGAGCCCCCGAATCACCTGCTCCTTTAACGCCGTCCTGTCTGAGTGAAGAACAGACGCCCTCAGGCGACCTACAAGCAGAAGCGGGGCCAAATCCAAAGCTGAACCCCAGGAGCTGTGTGAACAAAGAAGAGAAAGGGAAATTTCTCCCAACAGCCTCAGGAGCAGCGGACTAAAGCTCCACATTCCACTTGATGTACCCTGCATCTGTGGAATACCTGAATAGACAACAAATCATCCCAAATTGAGGAGGTGGACTTTGAGAGCAAGATATATTATTTTTTCCCCTTTTCCTCTTTTTATGAGTGTGTATTTGTATGCTTCTGTGCGAGATTTTGTCTGTAAGCTTTGTTTTCACCATTAGTCCTAGGGTTCTGTCCGTCCGTTGTTTTTTTTTTTAAGTATTTTCTTAATAATTATTTTTTATTTTAATTATTTTATTTTATCTTACTTTATTTTATTTTATTTTATTTTATCCTCCTTCTTTCCTTCTTCCTATTTTTTCTCCCTTTTATTCTGAGCCGTGTGGATGAAAGATTCTTGGTGCTTTATCTTATTTTATTTTATCCTCCTTCTTTCTTTCTTTCTACTTTTTCTCCCTTTTATTCTGAGCCTTGAGGATGAAAGGTTCTTGGTGCTCCAGCCAGGAGTCAGTGCTGTGCCTCTGAGGTGGGAGAGCCAACTTGGCTGCTGCTGCCGCCACCAAGAAGCTTGTGTGCGAGCACAGGTCACTATCCACACCTCCCCTCCCGGGAGCCTGTGCAGCCACTGCCAGGGTCCCGGGATCCAGGGACAACTTCCCTGGGAGAACGCACGGCGCGCCTCAGGCTGGTGCAACGTCACGCTGGCCTCTACCGCCGCAGGCTCGTCCCGCATCCGCACCCCTCCCACCCCCCGGCCTGAGTGAGCCAGAGCCCCCGAATCACCTGCTCCTTTAACGCCGTCCTGTCTGAGTGAAGAACAGACGCCCTCAGGCGACCTACAAGCAGAAGCGGGGCCAAATCCAAAGCTGAACCCCAGGAGCTGTGTGAACAAAGAAGAGAAATGGAAATTTCTCCCAACAGCCTCAGGAGCAGCGGACTAAAGCTCCACATTCCACTTGATGTACCCTGCATCTGTGGAATACCTGAATAGACAACAAATCATCCCAAATTGAGGAGGTGGACTTTGAGAGCAAGATATATTATTTTTTCCCCTTTTCCTCTTTTTATGAGTGTGTATTTGTATGCTTCTGTGCGAGATTTTGTCTGTAAGCTTTGTTTTCACCATTAGTCCTAGGGTTCTGTCCGTCCGTTGTTTTTTTTTTTAAGTATTTTCTTAATAATTATTTTTTATTTTAATTATTTTATTTTATCTTACTTTATTTTATTTTATTTTATTTTATCCTCCTTCTTTCCTTCTTCCTATTTTTTCTCCCTTTTATTCTGAGCCGTGTGGATGAAAGATTCTTGGTGCTTTATCTTATTTTATTTTATCCTCCTTCTTTCTTTCTTTCTACTTTTTCTCCCTTTTATTCTGAGCCTTGAGGATGAAAGGTTCTTGGTGCTCCAGCCAGGAGTCAGTGCTGTGCCTCTGAGGTGGGAGAGCCAACTTCAGGACACAGGTCCACAGGAGACCTCCCAGCTCCACACGGATAAGTGACCTGGAAGATACAATAGTGGAAATAACTACTGCAGAGCAGAATAAAGAAAAAAGAATGAAAAGAACTGAGGACAGTCTCAGAGACCTCTGGGACAACATTAAATGCACCAACATTCGAATTATAGGGGTCCCAGAAGAAGAAGAGAAAAAGAAAGGGACTGAGAAAATATTTGAAGAGATTATAGTTGAAAACTTCCCTAATATAGGAAAGGAAATAGTCAATCAAGTCCAGGAAGCACAGAGAGTCCCATACAGGATAAACCCAAGGATAAACACGCCAAGACACATAATAATCAAACTGTCAAAAATTAAATACAAAGAAAACATATTAAAAGCAGCAAGGGAAAAACAACAAATAACACACAAAGGAATCCCCATAAGGTTAACATCTGATCTTTCAGCAGAAATGCTACAGGCCAGAAGGGAGTTGCAGGACATATTTAAAGTGATGAAGGAAAAAAACCTACAACCAAGATTACTCTACCCGGCAAGGATCTCATTCAGATTTGATGGAGAAATTAAAACCTTTACAGACAAGCAAAAGCTGAGAGAGTTCAGCACCACCAAACCAGCTTTACAACAAATGCTAAAGGAACTTCTCTAGGCAAGAAACACAAGAGAAGGAAAAGACCTACAAGAACAACCCGAAACAATTCAGTAAATGGTAATAGGACCATACATATCGATAATTACCTTAAATGTAAATGGATTAAATGCTCCCACCAAAAGACACAGACTGGCTGAATGGATACAAAAACAAGACCCATATATATGCTGTCTACAAGAGACCCACTTCAGACCTAGGGACACATACAGACTGAAAGTGAGGGGATGGAAAAAGATATTACATGCAAATGGATATCAAAAGAAAGCTGGAGTAGCAATTCTCATATCAGACAAAATAGACTTTAAAATAAAGACTATTACAAGAGACAAAGAAGGACAGTACATAATGATCAAGGCATCGATCCAAGAAGAAGATATAACAATTGTGAATTTTTATGCACCCAACATAGGAACACCTCAATACATAACGCAAATAAAGCAGCAAGGGAAAAACAACAAATAACACACAAGGGAATCCCCGTAAGTTTAAGAGCTGATCTTTCAGCAGACACTCTGCAAGCCAGAAGGGAGCGGCAGGACATATTTAAAGTGATGAAGGAGAAAACCTACAACCAAGATTACTCTACCCAGCAAGGATCTCATTCAGATTTGATGGAGAAATTAAAACCTTCACAGACAAGCAAAAGCTGAGAGAGTTCAGCACCACCAAACCAGCTTTATAACAAATGCTAAAGGAACTTCTCTAGGCAAGAAACACAAGAGAAGGAAAAGACCTACAAGAACAAAC